>NC_137005.1:18778909-18841409 GCF_032717465.1 Coenobita brevimanus
TTTTCTGTGTTTCAGCCTTTTGAAGGTCAAACCGCACAAACACACCAAATGTGGAAACCTGTCGTCTTATGTGCTCACTGGCGCCCAGCGTCCTATATAATGGACGGAACTGGGCATTTTCAAAATTCAGTAAAGGGAAACCCGGGGTAGGGACCTATGAGCTTCGCGACTATGAGCCGATAGGCGGAGGGCAGTACGCTTAGTACCCGTCCAGCAAAATCTCTCGCACAGGAACTCTGGCCACTAATGGGTTAATCATCATGGCAGTTCGCCCAGATGTATAGTACATCAGCGTACCGTGGCTGTGTGGAGACCACCTTCAATTCCCTTGGGACTGTTGACAATCCTTAGTTTAGGTTTGTATCACAGGATTTCTTAACTTCTTCAGTACGATGACTTATTTCCCTTTTTGTCATTGTTACCACATGACAATTTAATTCTGTAAATGCGATACTTCTCACACTAGCAGGGTTAAATATAGCCTTCATTAACCCCTTCATTTATTACAGGTCTGTCCTAAGCTAAAGGAAATCATCTGGCGGCTGCACTACTAGAACACAAAATATATCATCGGACTGAAGTGTTTAACCCAATTATGTCCGATGTTAATGGAGAGGGAAGTCTTCACGTGGTGGCACCAAAATAACCAGACTGTCCCGCTGCCTGATTACGCAAACGTTCCTCACCTCCCTCCCTATCCCCCGAAAAGAGAATGGTGACTACAGGGGAAGGGCAACATTCAGCCTGCAGTCCTTAGGATTCATGAATAGATGAGCCGTCGGATTTGAAACATTTCATTCTAGCTACAGCCAGACGGTATTGTTTATATTAGGAATGACTACTGGGTCGTTAAAGGTTAATGATTCAATTGCAACGTAAAAAGAATCTGAAAGTTGTAGTTTGAGAAAGTGTATATAGTAGAATATTTTCTTTTTTCATCCATCTATCACCCAGTCCTTTACTGTCCAATCAGGAGCGTGGGGGCCCCGGAATATACTACTGATTCCCGACATTTAAAGCCAGGGTGGCAGTATGTGAGCAATGAACCCCAACCACTCCCAGGATGTAAACCCTTGCCGGTCCAATCCTGTTGAAGTGCCTTAACCTACTAGACCACTAGGCATCATTGCTTGTATGGTTACCACCCAAAGCACTAAATAGTTTCCTGGACCACAGAAAATTATTATCCTTGTCACTCAGTGTATAGTCACCTAGATACAGCACTACATTGAGTGCGACGATGGTGGGCGAACTCATCTACCACAGTTTGTCTTTGTAGATTACAAGTATTGCAAGGTTTGCACTAGGGATATTTATGAGTGGAAACATAATGTGCCGAGTCTGCAGCCTGCAAATATTGACGTGCATTGAAATAATTCCCTGGACAATAACTCGCTGATTTCCCTCGCTGTAAGAGCCGGTAGTCTGTGCTCTCTCTCTCTCTCTCTCTCTCTCTCTCTCTCTCTCTCTCTCTCTCTCTCTCTCTCTCTCTCTCTCTCTCTCTCTCTCTCTCTCTCTCTCTCTCTCTCTCTCTCTCTCTCTCTCTCTCTCTCTCTCTCTCTCTCTCTCTCTCTCTCTCTCTCTCGAGTTTATTCTGTTCATATTATGTTGAATTTGAATGTTACTTTTAGCAAGAATGACAAGTTTACCAGTTAAGACCTTCAGTCCGACTGCAAAATGGTGATATGTGCTTGCTCTCCACACAATGTCGTTTAGTATGAGAGAAGTTTTTCCAACTGCAGGAGTGACAGATATAGATGTAGCCTTCATTACCTCCTTTAGTTATTTTAGCTCTCCCTCTGCTGAATAGAATCGTCCGTAAGTAGAAACAATAATAAAGACTAATAAGTCGGCGGGTTCAAGTTGTTAATTAATCTACCACGACATGATTTTATTCTGTTTGGTACTGAAGGGATGTAAGCAAATACATTAAACCATTTGCTAAAACAGGTCGCCCATGGCCTAAATAAAATCTTCTGATGGTAGTGAGAATTAATTAAGGAGTGTGTCATGATACCGGAGTAGCCAACAGCTCCATTCATTATTGCCATCACCATACGATTATATTCAACTTTGGAGAGGTCTCAAAGTGAAGGAGTTAGATACTGCCTACAAAAACACTTCCATTATTAGAGATTTCTAGCGCAGTGCAATGTTATTCAGATTTTGCAGAGACTTCTGGAGCTAGAAGACTTACATATAGCCTTCATTAACCCCTTCCCTCCAGGGGCAGGATCCCACAGCTACCTGGCGCGTCCCCGGGTGGCAGATAGGGGAAGGCCTTGTAGATATATGAGGTACCATCTTAGACGACACGGACCATGGGACCCCCTATAGATGTATAGAGCTCCACCAAATATAACGAATAAGATGGCAAAAAATTTACATCTCACCAGAAACTATGTGGCAGGGAGGTGAGATTATTTGCCACAATCCTCCCAACCAAACATGAGTTCTATTGCAAATGATTTGACGGGCGTTCCTGTTGGATCATCATCTACTAAAGGTCCAACAGCACTGCCTCCTGTGCTTATGAGCAGTGTGCCACCGAAAGTGAGTAGGCACTGTGTTGGAAAATTAGACTCTTGGATGTTAAAGAAGCTGAAATCGATGAAGGTCTATGCATACAATGTAAGAAGCCTCGCAGAAGATTACAAACTTGATAACCTGATGACTGAACTGGAAAACATTAGTTGGGATATTTTAGGTTTGAGTGTGATCCGCAGAAAAGAAAAAGTAATTCAGCTCGAAGACAGCAAACACCTATTTTACTACAGAGGAAAGGAAAATGAAAGAGTTAGTGGTGTAGGATTTCTAATTAACAGAAATCCTGCAGACAACACTGTTAAATTCAGCAGTGTATCTGACAGAGCACCATTTGTTTTCATTAGACTATGCAAAAAATATACCATGAAAGTCATACAAGTATATTCACCAACTTCTCAAAGCCCAGATGAAGAAATAGAAACATTCTATGGTGACATCTCCCAGATTATGGAAGAAGAAAAGACAACATATACTATACTCATGGGAGACTTCAATGCAAAAGTTGGGAAGTTGAAAAATGGAGAAGCATGTTGGTAATGTACGAGTGGATGGAGTGGTTGGTCAGTGGGGTGTGCCAGCTGAAGTAGGTAGGAATGGTAGTGCTTTGGTGGACATCTGTGCTGGTAAGGGGTTGGCAATAGCCGACACCTACTTTCGGCATAAGATGATCCACCGGTATACATGGAGAGTAATGAGAAGGATGGATGGTGAACTTGTTGAATGAAAGGCAATGATAGACTGTGTGTGCGTGGATGAGTGAATGAGAAGACAAGTGTTGGATGCAAGAGTGTGGAGAGGATGGGGGAATGAAGTCTCGGACCAACACTTAGTGATGGCCAAAGTAAAGCTGCAGAGAAAATGGTTGAGGAGACGAAGGGGAAGACAGGAGGAAACAGCTCCTGTGAGAAGAATGGAGAATTTGCAAGATAGTGAGAAAATGGCAGAGTATAAGAGCATAGTGGAAGAAAGATTGGGAAAGTATGAGCTAGAGCAGATGGAAGGGGTGGAACACGTATGTAAGATATTCATGGAAGAGATAGGCGCAGCGTGTGAGGTGGTTTGTGGAGTGAGGAGATGCAAGGGTGTCAAAGGACAGCATTGTGGAATGACGAGGTGAAACGAGCTGTGGAACGAAAGAAGAAGGCATATAGTGAATGGTTAGCAAGTAGAGGTAAGGGAGAAGATGAGAGAGAGAAGAGTGAGGTATATGTGAACAGGAGAAGGGACGTGAAGTGACTGGTGAAGGAGAGTAAGAAGAAAGTGATGAAGAGTTTGGGAGGAATCTGAGTGTGAAATAGAGGGAGAGTAAGAAATTGTTTTGGAAGGAGGTAAAGAAAATAAGACAGTGTGAAAGGGGAAATAGTAAGAGAGTGAAAGATAGGAATAATAGATTGTTGGTGGAGAAGAGAGAGAAATTGAGGAGATGGAAAGAGCACTTTGAGGATTTGTTGAATGGAGAGAGTGAGAGAAGAGTGAGTATAAGTGGTTGGGGGATGGCTGGGAGAAGAAGAGATGAGAGGAGGGAGGAAGAGATCAGTAAGGCGGAAGTAGTGGAAGCAATGAAGAAGATCAAGTTAGGAAAGACCCCAGGAATTGATGGAGTGTGTGGTGAAGTGCTGAGGTATGGGGGTGAGATTACTGTGGAGTGGATATGGAAGTTGTGTAGATTGGCTTGGGAAGAAGGAAGAGTTCCAGAGGACTAGAAATCAGGTATAATTGTTCCTTTATACAAAGGAAAAGGGGGGAGGGAAGTATGTGGTAACCATAGAGGTATTTGCCTTCTTAGTGTGACTGGAAAAATATATGGTAGAATACTCATTGATAGGGTTAGGCATATGACAGAGGAGCTAGTTGGAGAAGAACGAGGGGGATTTAGGAAGGGAAAAGGGTGTGTAGATCAGATATTTGTTCTAAGATATTTAGTGGAGAAGTATCTAGAGAAGGGAAAGAAAGTGTATGCTGCCTTCATGGACTTGGAGAAAGCTTATGACAGAATAGATTGGCATGGTATGTGGAAGGTATTAAGAATATATGGAGTGGATGGGAAATTGTTGAGTGCTGCGAAGAGTATGTACGAAGGAGCTGGGGCTACGGTGAAAGTGGATTGTGAGCTGAGTGAGTTCTTTGATCTCAGTGTGGGACTGAAACAGGGTTGTGTGATGTCTCCATGGCTGTTTAATATATACATGGATGGGGTTGTAAAGGAGATGCAGGGTAGGGCAGTGGATGAGGGGGTGGCTCTAATGAATGAGGTTGAGATTTGGAAGACTCCGGTGTTGCTGTTTCCTGATGATACAATATTGTTAAGCGAAGAAGAATGGGAGTTGTAAGGTTTGGTGAATGAATTTGGGACAGTGTGTAGGGGGAGGAAGCTGAAAGTTAGTGTAAACAAAAGTAAAGTTATGGTGTTTCAGAGGAATGAAGTAACAGAATGTACAGTGAGGTTGGATGGTGAGGATATGGAGAATGTGAGTGCATTCAAGTACTTGGGTAGTGTGATGCGTAAGGATGGAGCTTTGGGGATGAAGTGCGTGAAAGGGTACAGCAGGGAAGGAAGATTGTTTGTTCACTGAAAGCAGTGATGAGAAATAGGGAGGTGAGTATGGAAGTTAAGAAGTCACTGCATGATAGTGTTGTGATCCCTACCCTGACGTATGGACGCGAGGCGTGGACCTTGCAAGAGGGGAACAAGTCAAGGGTGAGAGCAGTGGAAATGAGTTACTTGACAGGAGCATGTGGAGTGACATAGAGGGACAGATTGACGAATGAAGAATTGAAGGAACGTTGTGGGGTAGATGTGGATGTGGTTGAAAAGATTAGGAGAAATACACTGAGGTGGTTTGGACATGTGGAGAGAATGAAGAATGAAAGACTAAGAGGGTGTATGTAGGTGAGGTGGAGGGAGGGAGAGGGAGGGGTAGACCGAGGATGAGGTGGAGGGATAGTGTTGAGAGGTATATGAGGGAGGGGGGAGGGTGAGTTGGGGGAAGGGTAGTCAAATGGTGGGTGACAGAGCGACTTGGAGGCGTTTTGTCTGCGGCCACCCTTTGCGGGATTAGGGCGTCGGGCTATAGATAGATAGATCGATGTATGGGAAAATTTGGAGTGGGAGAAAGGAATGAAAGAGGAAAAATGCTGGTAAATTTTAATGAAACGTTTAACATGAGAATAATGAATACATTCTTCCACAAAAGAAGAGGGAGAAAGTGGACCTGGAGAAGCCCAAATGGAGAAACAAAGAATGATATCGACTTCATTATAGCAGATAAGAATAACACGATCACAAATGTCACAGTTATCAACAAAGTTAATATAGGTTGTGATCAAAGAATGGTGGGTTGCACAGCCAGATTCAGTTCCAGAAGTGAAAGAAAGAGGATGATTAAAGATAAAAAGATATGCCCAATAGAGTAAATGAAAACAAAGCAGCTTTTCAGTTGGAAATAAGGAACAGATTTCAGGCTTTAAGTAATGCTGAATGTGACATTGATAAGCTGAATGACAGACTAACAAAAGTGCTAAGGGAATCAGCAAAGGTAGTAGGAAAACCTAATACAATCAAAGCCAAGAAGTATTCAGAAAAGACACTCGAGCTTATGAAAAAACGAAATGAAATGAAAGTAAAGACAAAGAAAGACGAAATAGACCGAGCAGAATTAGATAAGCTTATCAACAAAAGACAAAGGGAAGAAAAAAGAAAGAGAAACATGGATTAGATAAAAAAAAAACACATCAAAAATGGAAAAAGTCTGAAACAGGTCCGAAGTAAAATGGCACTAGGGAACCAACAAATGACATCACTGAAAGAAAAAAACGGTGAAATCATTAAATGCAGAGATAAGATGTTGAAGAGAGTTGAAGAATTTTACAAAGAACTGTATGCATCAAAGACAGTAGTACCAATAGCTAACTTTTCAGTTGACACAAGTGAAATACCTGAGGTAACACCAGACGAAGTAAATATTTGTCTTAAAAATATGAAAAGAGGGAAGGCTCCGGGAGAAGATGGAATAGTAACAGATTTACTGTTGGATGTAGGAGTAGAAGTACAAAATAGTCTTGCTCACTTATTTACCCACTGTATAAAACGGAAGAAAATTCCCAAAACTTGGTGTAATGCAATAGTTATTTTACTCTACAAGAAAGGTGACTCAAAAGATCTTAGTAACTATCTACCATTAGCTTATTATCAGTCATTTACAAACTCTTCACCAAAGTCCTTACGAACAGAATAACAACAATTTTGGAAGAAAACCAACCTCGTGAACAGGCAGGATTCCGAAGCGAGTATTCGACAATTGATCATCTACATACAATGAACCAGCTAACTGAGAAAACTATAGAATATAATAAACCACTGTGCTTAAGTTTTGTTGATTACGAAAAGGCTTTCGACTCCGTGGAGCACATAGCAATTATAAATTCATTGCGAGAACAAGCAGAGAATGAGAATTTTGTAAACCTGCTCGAAAACATATATAAAGAGAGAACTGCTACGGGACTCAGAAAAAATTAAGATTGAGAAGGGCGTGCGTCAGGGAGATACAATTTCACCAAAATTATTTACAGCATGCCTAGAAAGTATTTTCAGAAAGCTAGACTGGGAAAACAAAGGAGTGAACATTGATAGAGAAAAGCTAAACCATTTAAGATTTACAGATGACACTGTCATAATCTCAGAAACAGCGGAGACATTACAAGAAATGTTAAATGACTTAAACAGAGAAAGTCTGAAAGTAGGACTGAAGATGAACCGAAGTAAAACTAAAGTAATGTTTAATTCACAAACACCAAAGAGCGTTATCAGAATGAGCGATGATATTCTTGAAGAAGTTAAGGAGTACAACTACTTGGGACAAATACTAAAATTAACGAAAGATCATTATAGCGAAATAAAAAGACGCATTACAATTGGATGGAAAGCTTTCGGTAAACATAGAGACTTTATGAAAAGTAGCTTGCGAGTTTGTATGAAACGAAAAGTATAAAACGAATGTATAATTCCAGCTATGACGTATGGTTGTGAGACCTGGAAACTGACAAAACCAATGGAAAATAAACTAATCCGTTCTCAGACAGCAATGGAAAGGTCAATGTTGGGAATATCTTTAAGAGACAGGAAAAGATCAACTTGGGTGAGAGAGCAGACTAAAGTCAAAGATATTATAGAAGTTATAAAAGAACAGAAATGGAGGTGGGCAAGCCATAAAACAAGAATTAAGGGATAACCGGTGGAGTAAGAGGCTGACGGACTGGACACCAAGAGAATGTAAGCGTAGCAGAAAAAGGCCAGACAGAAGATGGAGAGATGAGATAGAGAAATTTGCAGGGAAAACGTGGCAAAGATTGGCTTAGTCAAGGAATTCGTGGAAAAGGTTGAGGGAGGCCTTTGTTCAGCAGTGGACTAGTTATGGCTGATGATGATGATGATGATGATGATGAACCCCTTCCTTACTAGAGATCTCCCCTAAATTATTTAAGTCGCATGGTGGCACTAAGAATATACCAGTACTCGAATAACACGCCACCGAATTCAGGGGATTTACCGCTTTTGTCCGGGAAAGAGAGAGAGAGAGAGAGAGAGAAAGAGAGAGAGAGAGAGAGAGAGAGAAATAGATATAAATACGTAAGTACAAAAAAGAGCCTCGCGACCCTATCGGGACATCTCTGACCAACACCTCGCTTTGGATCCGGGCCTGCAAAAGCGCCTGCCTCAGTGAAAAAAATAAAAAAAATTCTGATGAGCTACCATCACCAGCACCACTAAAGCCACACTTAGCACCACCACCACAACCACATCATATACCACCACCACAACCACATCTAACACCACCACCACAACCACACCTAACACCACAACCACAACCACACCTAATACCACAAACACACCTAATACCACAACCACAACCATATCTAACACCACCACCACAACCACAACCACATCTAACACCACAACCACACCTAACACCACCACCACAACCGCACCTAACACCACCACCACAACCGCACCTAACACCATCACCACAAATACATCTAACACCACAACCACACCTAACACCACAACCACACCTAACACCACAACCACACCTAACACCACCACCACAACCACACCTAACACCACCACCACAACAGCACCTAACACCACCATCACAGTCACACCTAACACCACCACCACAACCACACCTAACACCACCACCACAACAGCACCTAACACCACCATCACAGTCACACCTAACACCACCACCACAACCGCACCTAACACCACCACCACAACCACATCTAACACCACAACCACACCTAACACCACAACCACACCTAACACCACCACCACAACCACACCTAACACCACCACCACAACAGCACCTAACACCACCATCACAGTCACACCTAACACCACCACCACAACCGCACCTAACACCACCACCACAACCACACCTAACACCACCACCGCAACCACACCTAACACAACCATCGCAACCACACCTAACACCATAACCACACCTAACACCATAACCACATCCACACCTAACACATCCACCACAACCACATCTAACACAACAACCACACCTAACACCACCATCATAACCGACACTAACACCACCACCACCACCACATCAAACACCACAACCACACCTAACACCACCACCACAACCACACCTAACACCACCACCACAACCACACCTAACACCACCACAACAACCACATCCAACACCACAATCAAAACCACACCTAACACCAGCACCACAACCACACCTAACACCACCACCACAACCGCACCTAGCACCACCACCACAACCACATCATATACCACCACCACAACCGCACCTAACACCACCACCACAACCACACCTAACACCACCACCACAACCGCACCTAACACCACCACCACAACCACATCTAACACCACCACCACAACCACATGTAACACCACCACCACAACCACATCTAACACCACAACCACAACCACACCTAACTCCACAACCACACCTAATACCACCACCACAACCATATCTAACACCACCACCACAACCACATCACAACCACAACCACATCAAACACCACAACCACACCTAACACCACCACCACAACCGCACCTAACACCACCACCACAACCACACCTAACACCACCACCACAACCGCACCTAACACCACCACCACAACCACATCTAACACCACCACCACAACCACATCTAACACCACAACCACACCTAACACAACAACCACAACCACACCTAACACCACCACCACAACAGCACCTAACACCACCATCACAACCACACCTAACACCACCACCACAACCGCACCTAACACCACCAGCACAACCACACCTAACACCACCACCGCAACCACACCTAACACCACCACCGCAACCACACCTAACACAACCACCACAACCACACCTAACACCATAACCACAACCACACCTAACACCACCACCACCACAACCACACCTAACACCACCACCGCAACCACACCTAACACAACCACCACAACCACACCTAACACCATAATCACACCTAACACCATAACCAAACCCACACCTAACACATCCACCACAACCACATCTAACACAACAATCACACCTAACACCACCATCACAATTGCAACTAACACCACCACCACCACCACATCAAACACCACCACCATAACCACACCTAACACCACCACCACAACCACACCTAACACCACCACCACAACCACACCTAACACCACCACCACAACCACACCTACCACCACCACAACAACCACATCCAACACCACAGTCAAAACCACACCTAACACCACCACCACAACCACACCTAACACCACCACCACAACCACATCTAACACAACAACCACACCTAACACCACCATCACAACAGCAACTAACACCACCACCACCACCACGTCAAACATCACCACCACAACCACACCTAACACCACAAACACACCTAACACCACCACCACACCCACAATTACCACCACACCCACACCTAACACCACCATCACAGCCGCACCTAACACGACCACCACAACCACACCTAACACCACCATCACAGCCACACCTAACACCACCACCACAACCACACCTAACACCACCATCACAGCCGCACCTAACACCACCACCACAACCACACCTAACACCACCATCACAGCCGCACCTAACACCACCACCACAACCACACCTAACACCACCATCACAGCCGCACCTAACACCACCACCACAACCACACATAACACCACCATCACAGCCGCACCTAACACCACCACCACAACCACACCTAACACCACAACCGCACCCACAATTACCACCACAACCACACCTAACACCACCATCACAGCCGCACCTAACACCACCACCACAACCACACCTAACACCACCATCACAGCCGCACCTAACACTACCACCACAACCACATCTAACACCACTATCACAGCCGCACCTAACACCACCACCACAACCACACCTAACGCCACCACCACAACCACACCTAACACCACATCCATACCTAACACCACCACCACAACCACACCTAACACCACCACCACAACCACATCTAACACAACCACAACAACCACATCTAACACCACGACCACAACCACATCTAACACCACCACCACAACCACATCTAACACCACCACCACAACCACATCTAACACCACCACCACAACCACATCTAACACCACAACCACATCTAACACCACAACCACAACTACACCTAACACCACAACCACACCTAACACCACCACCACAACCACATCTAACACCACAACCACACCACAACCACATTTAACACCACAACCGCACCTAACACCACCACCACAACCGCACCTAACACCACCACCACAACCGCACCTAACACCACCACCACAACCACACCTAACACCACCACCACAACCACACCTAACACCACCACCACCACAACCGCACCTTACACCACCACCACAACCGCACCTAACACCACCACCACAACCGTACCCACAATTACCACCACAACCACACCTAACACCACAACCGCACCCACAATTACCACCACAACCACACCTAACACCACAACCGCACCCACAATTACCACCACAACCACACCTAACACCACAACCGCACCCACAATTACCACCACAACCACACCTAACACCACCATCACAGCCGCACCTAACACTACCACCACAACCACATCTAACACCATCATCACAGCCGCACCTAACACCACCACCACAACCACACCTAACACCACATCCATACCTAACACCACCATCACAACCACACCTAACACCACCACCACAACCACATCTAACACAACCACAACAACCACATCTAACACCACCACCACAACCACATCTAACACCATCACCACAACCACATCTAACACCACCACCACAACGACATCTAACACCACAACCACAACCACATGTTACACCACAACCACAACTACACCTAACACCACAATCACACCTAACACCACCACCACAACCACATCTAACACCACAACCACACCACAACCACATCTAACACCACAACCGCACCTAACACCACCACCACAACCACATATAACACCACAACCGCACCTAACACCACCACCACAACCACACCTAACGCCACCACCACAACCACACCTAACACCACATCCATACCTAACACCACCACCACAACCACACCTAACACCACCACCACAACCACATCTAACACAACCACAACAACCACATCTAACACCACGACCACAACCACATCTAACACCACCACCACAACCACATCTAACACCACCACCACAACCACATCTAACACCACAACCACATCTAACACCACAACCACAACTACACCTAACACCACAACCACACCTAACACCACCACCACAACCACATCTAACACCACAACCACACCACAACCACATTTAACACCACAACCGCACCTAACACCACCACCACAACCGCACCTAACACCACCACCACAACCGCACCTAACACCACCACCACAACCACACCTAACACCACCACCACAACCACACCTAACACCACCACCACCACAACCGCACCTTACACCACCACCACAACCGCACCTAACACCACCACCACAACCGTACCCACAATTACCACCACAACCACACCTAACACCACAACCGCACCCACAATTACCACCACAACCACACCTAACACCACAACCGCACCCACAATTACCACCACAACCACACCTAACACCACAACCGCACCCACAATTACCACCACAACCACACCTAACACCACCATCACAGCCGCACCTAACACTACCACCACAACCACATCTAACACCATCATCACAGCCGCACCTAACACCACCACCACAACCACACCTAACACCACATCCATACCTAACACCACCATCACAACCACACCTAACACCACCACCACAACCACATCTAACACAACCACAACAACCACATCTAACACCACCACCACAACCACATCTAACACCATCACCACAACCACATCTAACACCACAACCACAACGACATCTAACACCACAACCACAACCACATGTTACACCACAACCACAACTACACCTAACACCACAATCACACCTAACACCACCACCACAACCACATCTAACACCTCAACCACACCACAACCACATCTAACACCACAACCGCACCTAACACCACCACCACAACCACATATAACACCACAACCGCACCTAACACCACCACCACAACCGCACCTAACACCACCACCACAACCACACCTAACACCACCACCACAACCACACCTAACACCACCACCACAACCACACCTAACACCACCACCACCACAACCGCACCTTACACCACCACCACAACCGCACCTAACACCACCACCACAACTGCACCTAACACCACCACCACAACCACACCTAACACCACAACCGCACCCACAATTACCACCACAACCACACCTAACACCACAACCGCACCCACAATTACCACCACAACCACACCTAACACCACCATCACAGCCGCACCTAACACTACCACCACAACCACATCTAACACCATCATCACAGCCGCACCTAACACCACCACCACAACCACACCTAACACCACATCCATACCTAACACCACCATCACAACCACACCTAACACCACCACCACAACCACATCTAACACAACCACAACAACCACATCTAACACCACCACCACAACCACATCTAACACCATCACCACAACCACATCTAACACCACCACCACAACGACATCTAACACCACAACCACATCTTACACCACAACCACAACTACACCTAACACCACAATCACACCTAACACCACCACCACAACCACATCTAACACCACAACCACACCACAACCACATCTAACACCACAACCACACCACATCTAACACCACAACCGCACCTAACACCACCACCACAACCACATATAACACAACCGCACCTAACACCACCACCACAACCGCACCTAACACCACCACCACAACCACACCTAACACCACCACCACAACCACACCTAACACCACCACCACAACCACACCTAACACCACCACCACAACCACACCTAACACCACCACCACCACAACCGCACCTTACACCACCACCACAACCGCACCTAACACCACCACCACAACTGCACCTAACACCACCACAACAACCACACCTAACACCACAACCGCACCCACAATTACCACCACAACCACACCTAACACCACAACCACACCCACAATTACCACCAAAACCACGCCTAACACCACAACCGCACCCACAATTACCACCACAACCACACCTAACACCACAACCGCACCCACAGTTACCACCACAACCACACCTAACACCACAACCGCACCCACAATTACCACCACAACCACACCTAACACCACAACCGCACCCACAATTACCACCACAACCACACCTAACACCACCATCACAGCCGCACCTAACACCACCACCACAACCACACCTAACACCACAACCTCACCTAATACCACCACCACAACCACACCTAACACCACAACCATACCTAACACCACCACCACAACCACACCTAACACCACCACCACAACCACATCTAACAACCACAACAACCACATCTATCACCACCACTACAACCACATCTAACACCACCACCACAACCACATCTAACACCACAACCACAACCACATCTAACACCACAACCACAACTACACCTAACACCACAACCACTCCTAACACCACCACCACAACCACATCTAACACCACAACCACACCACAACCACATCTAACACCACAACCACACCACAACCACATCTAACACCACAACCACACCACAACCACATCTAACACCACAACCGCACCTAACACCACCACCACAACCACATATAACACCGCAACCGCACCTAACACCACCACCACAACCACACCTAACACCACCACCACCACAACCACACCTAACACCACCACCACCACAACCGCACCTTACACCACCACCACAACCGCACCTAACACCACCACCACAACCGCACCTAACACCACCAGCACAACCACACCTAACACCACCACCGCAACCACACCTAACACCACCACCGCAACCACACCTAACACAACCACCACAACCACACCTAACACCATAACCACAACCACACCTAACACCACCACCACCACAACCACACCTAACACCACCACCGCAACCACACCTAACACAACCACCACAACCACACCTAACACCATAATCACACCTAACACCATAACCACACCCACACCTAACACATCCACCACAACCACATCTAACACAACAATCACACCTAACACCACCATCACAATTGCAACTAACACCACCACCACCACCACATCAAACACCACCACCATAACCACACCTAACACCACCACCACAACCACACCTAACACCACCACCACAACCACACCTAACACCACCACCACAACCACACCTACCACCACCACAACAACCACATCCAACACCACAGTCAAAACCACACCTAACACCACCACCACAACCACACCTAACACCACCACCACAACCACATCTAACACAACAACCACACCTAACACCACCATCACAACAGCAACTAACACCACCACCACCACCACGTCAAACATCACCACCACAACCACACCTAACACCACAAACACACCTAACACCACCACCACACCCACAATTACCACCACACCCACACCTAACACCACCATCACAGCCGCACCTAACACGACCACCACAACCACACCTAACACCACCATCACAGCCACACCTAACACCACCACCACAACCAAACCTAACACCACCATCACAGCCGCACCTAACACCACCACCACAACCACACCTAACACCACCATCACAGCCGCACCTAACACCACCACCACAACCACACCTAACACCACCATCACAGCCGCACCTAACACCACCACCACAACCACACATAACACCACCATCACAGCCGCACCTAACACCACCACCACAACCACACCTAACACCACAACCGCACCCACAATTACCACCACAACCACACCTAACACCACCATCACAGCCGCACCTAACACCACCACCACAACCACACCTAACACCACCATCACAGCCGCACCTAACACTACCACCACAACCACATCTAACACCACTATCACAGCCGCACCTAACACCACCACCACAACCACACCTAACGCCACCACCACAACCACACCTAACACCACATCCATACCTAACACCACCACCACAACCACACCTAACACCACCACCACAACCACATCTAACACAACCACAACAACCACATCTAACACCACGACCACAACCACATCTAACACCACCACCACAACCACATCTAACACCACCACCACAACCACATCTAACACCACAACCACATCTAACACCACAACCACATCTAACACCACCACCACAACTACACCTAACACCACAACCACACCTAACACCACCACCACAACCACATCTAACACCACAACCACACCACAACCACATCTAACACCACAACCGCACCTAACACCACCACCACAACCGCACCTAACACCACCACCACAACCGCACCTAACACCACCACCACAACCACACCTAACACCACCACCACAACCACACCTAACACCACCACCACCACAACCGCACCTTACACCACCACCACAACCGCACCTAACACCACCACCACAACCGTACCCACAATTACCACCACAACCACACCTAACACCACAACCGCACCCACAATTACCACCACAACCACACCTAACACCACAACCGCACCCACAATTACCACCACAACCACACCTAACACCACAACCGCACCCACAATTACCACCACAACCACACCTAACACCACCATCACAGCCGCACCTAACACTACCACCACAACCACATCTAACACCATCATCACAGCCGCACCTAACACCACCACCACAACCACACCTAACACCACCACCACAACCACATCTAACACAACCACAACAACCACATCTAACACCACCACCACAACCACATCTAACACCATCACCACAACCACATCTAACACCACCACCACAACGACATCTAACACCACAACCACAACCACATGTTACACCACAACCACAACTACACCTAACACCACAATCACACCTAACACCACCACCACAACCACATCTAACACCACAACCACACCACAACCACATCTAACACCACAACCGCACCTAACACCACCACCACAACCACATATAACACCACAACCGCACCTAACACCACCACCACAACCGCACCTAACACCACCACCACAACCACACCTAACACCACCACCACAACCACACCTAACACCACCACCACAACCACACCTAACACCACCACCACCACAACCGCACCTTACACCACCACCACAACCGCACCTAACACCACCACCACAACTGCACCTAACACCACCACCACAACCACACCTAACACCACAACCGCACCCACAATTACCACCACAACCACACCTAACACCACAACCGCACCCACAATTACCACCACAACCACACCTAACACCACCATCACAGCCGCACCTAACACTACCACCACAACCACATCTAACACCATCATCACAGCCGCACCTAACACCACCACCACAACCACACCTAACACCACATCCATACCTAACACCACCATCACAACCACACCTAACACCACCACCACAACCACATCTAACACAACCACAACAACCACATCTAACACCACCACCACAACCACATCTAACACCATCACCACAACCACATCTAACACCACCACCACAACGACATCTAACACCACAACCACATCTTACACCACAACCACAACTACACCTAACACCACAATCACACCTAACACCACCACCACAACCACATCTAACACCACAACCACACCACAACCACATCTAACACCACAACCACACCACATCTAACACCACAACCGCACCTAACACCACCACCACAACCACATATAACACACAACCGCACCTAACACCACCACCACAACCACACCTAACACCACCACCACAACCACACCTAACACCACCACCACAACCACACCTAACACCACCACCACAACCACACCTAACACCACCACCACCACAACCGCACCTTACACCACCACCACAACCGCACCTAACACCACCACCACAACTGCACCTAACACCACCACCACAACCACACCTAACACCACAACCGCACCCACAATTACCACCACAACCACACCTAACACCACAACCACACCCACAATTACCACCAAAACCACGCCTAACACCACAACCGCACCCACAATTACCACCACAACCACACCTAACACCACAACCGCACCCACAATTACCACCACAACCACACCTAACACCACAACCGCACCCACAATTACCACCACAACCACACCTAACACCACAACCGCACCCACAATTACCACCACAACCACACCTAACACCACCATCACAGCCGCACCTAACACCACCACCACAACCACACCTAACACCACAACCTCACCTAATACCACCACCACAACCACACCTAACACCACAACCATACCTAACACCACCACCACAACCACACCTAACACCACCACCACAACCACATCTAACAACCACAACAACCACATCTATCAACACCACTACAACCACATCTAACACCACCACCACAACCACATCTAACACCACAACCACAACCACATCTAACACCACAACCACAACTACACCTAACACCACAACCACTCCTAACACCACCACCACAACCACATCTAACACCACAACCACACCACAACCACATCTAACACCACAACCACACCACAACCACATCTAACACCACAACCACACCACAACCACATCTAACACCACAACCGCACCTAACACCACCACCACAACCACATATAACACCGCAACCGCACCTAACACCACCACCACAACCACACCTAACACCACCACCACCACAACCACACCTAACACCACCACCACCACAACCGCACCTTACACCACCACCACAACCGCACCTAACACCACCACCACAACCGCACCTAACACCACCACCACGACCACACCTAACACCACCACCACAACCACACCTAACACCACCACCACAGCCACACCTAACACCACAACCACAACCACACCTAACACCACCACCACCACAACCACACTCAACACCACCACCACAACCACACCTAACACCACCACCACAACCACACCTAACACCACCACCGCCACAACCACACCACCACCATCATCAACACAGCTACCACCACCACCACCACCACCATCATCAACACAGCCACCACCACCAGCACCACCACCATCATCAACACAGCTACCACCACTACCACCAAAGCTATCATCACCACAGCTACCACCACCATGGCTACCACAGCCACAGCTACCACCAGCTTCATCATCATACCTACCACTACCATGGCAGTCACAGCTACTACTACCACCACCACCACATCTACTACCACCACTACCACAATCACTGCTACCATCACAACTACCACCATCACTTACCACCACCATTACGATCATCACAGCTGCCACCATCACCGTAACTGCTACCACCACCATTATCGTCAGAGCTACCACCACCACCACCACCACCACATTTACCACCACCACCATCATCACAGCTACCACCACCACCATCATATCACAGCCACCATCACCACCATCACCATCACCATCAACGCAGCTACCACCACCACCATCATCACAGCTACCATCAACACCACCAACTTCACAGCAACTACCACTACCACCATCATCACACGTACCACCGCTGCCACAGCTACCACCACCACTATCACCATTACAGCTACCAATACCACCATCACCACCACACCTTTTACCACCAAAATCATCTTCACAGCTACCACTGCCACCATGGTCATCACAGCTACCACCACCACCATAAGAGCTGCAACCACCATTATCTTCACAGTTGCCTCCACCACCACATCTACCATCACCACCATCATCATCACAGCTACTACCACCACAGCTACCACCATTTTCTGTTTAATAATTCAATCTGTTCATAAAATCAATGAAATAATAAACATCAGATTGAAGACTTACAACTCTCTCTCACTCTCTCTCTCTCTCTCGTCATAGATGCATGAAACTCCATAGGAATCTCCCGTTGCATCTTCCACGTGCGAGTAACGTAACATCAATGGGCAAAAGTGTTAGGGGACATAACGCCCCTTCAAGAAACATCATACGGCATCAAACTGACTCTGGTCCAACTGGGAAACAGTTCTAATCATCCTATCAAGTTTTATTGTCTTTCTTCAGATTTGGGTGTACTGTACACAACACATATACATAAACATGGTCACTCTCTCTCTCTCTCTCTCTCTATATATATAGATATATATATATATATATATATATATATATATATATATAAGGTATTCTTCGTTTTCCGGCTAGGTTCAGATGATGTTATTCAGCTTAAGTGAGACTTTTCAAACTGCATGAGTTTCCCAACCCCTGCACCATTTAATGCCTTTCACTCTCAATATATATATATATATATATATATATATATATATATATATATATATATATATATAATCGAATGAAAGCAACAATAATGATAGATAGACAGATAGATATAAATGTATTTATATATATATATATATATATATATATATATATATATATATATATAGATAGATAGATAGATAGATAATTAAATAGACGATGAATCGATAGATGGATAGATAGGTAGATACAGATATATATTTCCATAATGTCATTTAACTCAGGAGACATTTTTCAAGCTGAAGGAGCTGGAACTAGTCTTCAGCTACCGCTTCATTACTACTACACCATTCTGAGTTTTATGTAATATTATGGAGGCTGATAAACAATTCAACTAAAAGTTACGTACCGGTAACCAGATTTAGGGGGTTAAGCGTGTTCATTGCAGTGTTGTGAATTACTTAACACCTTCTGTACGAAAATGCCCTTTGTCATTGTTTCTCGTAAACGGGACACGTGTTTGCCCAGCTAAGAATGACATCTCATAGTGAAAGGACTGGATACTATCTGCATTAACCCTTTCGCCACAATGACATTTGTATTAGTTTATTTACCATCACTGAAAGAATCTCTTCACTGTAGGAAGGATCTCCACTTGTTAGGGAGTTAAGTGGAAGAAACAACACACACACACACACACACACACACACACACACACACACACACACACACACACACACACACACACACACGCACGCACGCGCGCGCGCGCGCGCGCTGAAGCTGTGTTTATTGAGGAAATAGAATGAGGTTCGACCCAAGGACTGTATTTTAAGTGACTCTGGATAATGTTAATACTCTTGTGCATTACACCTCCATATTCTGTTGTGTGTTACTGATGCAAACTGCAACGAAAATAAAACGATATACTGTAAATGAGAATGTTAAGACTGATTCTGCGCACTGTACCTCAGTATTGTTTTGTATGATATTAATGAAAACTATGTTGACACTAAAGCAATATAAACTGCTGAGCAGAAAATGTTAAGTACAATGTACGCTACTGATGCAGACTATGTCGATTTCAAAATGATATATGAAAACATATAAGTGATTCTCTTAGCAATGCCCTCAGTTGGACCTCTCATGTTAGATCATTTCCTAAAACCGCACCAAAGAAACTTGGATTACTGTACAGAGTGCCGTAACTTCTTCATTGACGAGAAGTTAGCTATAATTTACTAGAGACATTTGCGCTCTCAGCTGAAATATTGCTCGCCTTATGGAATGGATGTGGAGAGGTTCCACCAAAACAAGTAAACAAATTTCAGAACAAAGCTGTTGGAATTATTAATAACCCTAATATTACAAATGAACCACCTCCCCTACACGTAAGAAGGAATGTTGCCTCCCTTGCATTAATTTCCAGATACTTTAATGCCAGATGTTCGGACGAAGTTGCGTCCATGCCTTCCGATGCGCTACACGGGCATCTGGTGGCGCTGATGACTGGACTGTCAACAGCCATGTTGCAAAACTTTCGCGTATCAGAATTCTTTCATTCCTCGAACTTCATTTCTTTGGAACTCGCTTCGCCACAGTGGTTTGTTAAAAACTTCAACTTGTGGCTGTTCAAGTCCAACTGTTACAGAGTATTCATGAATGTAGGACACCTATTAATTAGTGTATGGATTTTTTTATCAATTTGTGTTTCCTTCCTCTTTTCTGTTATTAACAATATATATAAGACAATCTTAAGGTTTAATATGCAGAATAACTCGCTAAGGAGGACGTGTCATGAAATATCCAAATCCACATTGCATGGGACCTCTAGTCAGGGCAGAATTGTTTTATCTTTACATTGAATCCGATCTCAATATATAATTTTCTTTGTGAAATTATTAAATTTTGGTGAATACATTAGATGTACTTTGAAATAGTATGGCCATGCGAAGAGCCTGGAGAATGAGATTAACAAGGAGAGTGCATATGAATGAGGTGGAGAGGGAGACCAAGGATGAAACAGAGGGAAGGCGTGAAGAGGTATATGAGGGAGGGGGAGGGGGAACTAGAGAAAGGACAGCCTGATGACGAAGGACAGGATGACATGGAGACGATTCGTTTGTGACCACTCGTTCCGGAATGAAGGCGTCTGACCATAGACAAATAAACAGAAAATGTGTCATAGAATAAGATTGGTGGTTATTTAAGAGTTTTAAAAGAATGCATTTAGGAAGTACTAAACACAGGGCCAGCATACTGCGTGGGGATTATAGTTACAATGACTGCACCAAACTATATTATGTCAGTCTGTCAGCCTATCATCAGACACTTTGATCCAGAAAGAGATGGCCACATACGAGTCAGCTCTATTCAAGCCTGTCTTCTGCCATCAAGCTGCCTTCTCCCCAGCATTTTAGTGATTTGTACCCTTGAAGTGTGGTTTCTACTCCAGACAACTTCATTATTCTGTGTCAGGCCAGAATTCCAAATACAATGTAACTCTCTCTCTCTCTCTCTCTCTCTCTCTCTCTCTCTCTCTCTCTCTCTCTCTCTCTCAAGAGAGAGAGAGAGAGAGAGATTGCTAGATGCCATAATCCCGTAAGGAGTGGCCACTTGACTTTGAGTTATTTGTTTTACGGGGAGAGGCACTAACCCTCCACCAACCCACTTGTTGACACGTAGGGAGCACGTATGGTTTGTTTATATGGTTACCAACAAGCGTTGTAAATGGTTTCTTGGCTTACAGGAAACCATTTGGCTTGTCACTCAATGTAAAATCATCTGTAAAGGAAAGAAAAGCAATAAGAAGTGACAGGAAGATGGGAGAAATAGGAAGAGAGGAGGGCAGGCACAGAAAAAGACTGATAAAGGCTACAGAAGAAGTAGGCAGCACAATGTAAGTGAGTGGAGGACGGTCGCCATCACCTACCACTATATATATATATATATATATATATATATATATATATATATATATATATATATATATATATATATATATATATATATATATATATATATATATATATATATATATATAATTATTTATGTATATATACATAATATACATATAAATGTATGTACTGTATATAGACAGATGCATAGAGATATAAATACAGCATATACTCTTAGGTCCATATCAATATCTATATAAACAGTGTATATCTGTATCTGTCTATCTATCTATCTATCTATCACTACCTATCTACATCTATATCTATCTATGTATCTATCTATCTATAATATAATATAGTATAATATACAGCATATATAGATATATTTTTCCATATCTCAAAGACAAACTAAGCCAAAACTTATTTACATCCCTCCCATGGCACTTTATGATGAGTAGCAACTTATATTTATCAGTCTCATGTTATGAAAATATAAGTGCTATGGCTCTGCATTGATTCAATAGCACTTCTTTGTGACTAGCCCTATCCCCTTTTTCAGCATCTTATTACTCGTCATCATTCAAGATGGACATATGGCAGTTTGCGGGCAAATAGAAGTGAATGGGATATATTTTGATGGACTACTTCAACTATTACTGCTGCTGAATCCATTACAACACTGTTAAGAGTAAATACTGACAGTACAATCATTTATTAAAGCCTCCTTGTTGTATGAACCACTTCTTTACGATACCGTATTTAATCATGTTGTTTCCAGACGATATTAGGCAGTCCAAATGAGAGTCTCTTTGAAATGGAAGAGGTTAAACACTGTTCTCATTAACCTCTTCACTACCAGGGTGTTCTCATGCCGTGAAAAAATTGTCTGATAGCAGCGATCAATAAAGAAAGATAAATAGACAGAAATAATGAATGTTCCCGGGTTAAAGGAATTAAATTTTACCATCTTTGAGAACTTCGAATACATAAATGACAAATGATTACATTTCTGGTAATTTTTAGGACTAAGTGCTGTGATTATAACTTCGTTTGCTTTTGTGCTTCACTCTTCCTCTGCCTAGAAACCTTCCACAACATTTATAACACTGGAATATCGGCTGAATGATGAAACTGTTGTTTAATGTTGGTGCTAATGATAACGATGATGATGGATATTAATAAGATGAACTTTTGACCAATTGGTGTTCAGTTTATTATCTACTGTGAAGCAGCACTACCTTTTTAACCTCTTCTTTTTAAATATCAATTGTGCTGGAGCCATGTTACTTAAGGAATGGGTGTAAGAGAGAAGAAGGGAAGAGAAGGCTATGGGAGAACTACAAAGGGGAGGAGGAGACGTTCAGGAAGAAATAGAATGGGGTTGAGGTAAACATTGGAAAAGAATGCAAGGGGAGGAGAAGGAGGAGGCAGGACCATTTCCAGCCACTTTATAAAACTTGTGTAGCCTCAGTGATGATGATGGTCAAGACTCTCTCTCTCTCTCTCTCTCTCTCTCAGTGACATTCATGACTGAAAGATCCTGAACTTGATTCATAGTTGCGTACCACAGCACCCACCCACATCAAAGCCCTTCTCACATTGCTCACAATACTCTCTCTCTCTCTCTCTCTCTCTCTCTCTCTCTCTCTCTCTCTCCAGTATTGTTGAACAAAACCCCGCCCTCCGCGTCTCCTACTACAAGTCATCAGACAAAACCCAACCCTCCCTGTCTTTAAATTTACGTTATTGATGAATATGGATCTCATTGTCGCGTCCTTGGCTTTCTAGCTTGGTCTGCTTGCTTTTTCTCTTCATCTCCTCAACGTTGCTTCTTTTATTTTAATTTACCTAAAAACTGTCATTTCCCCATCTTCAGTTTTGCACTGTAGCAAAAGACTAACATTTGAATAATTATGATTCCAGTCACGATTTAATGCTACAGATAGGATGTACAGTTGGAGTATATTTTATTTTTCTTTCCACGGAACTATGTGAAATGGCCACAAAAGGACGAAAACTTGTGCAAAGATAAAATGAAAAGGGGACGTCATACGCCGAGATTGTTAGGAATGTTGTTTTATCTTCATATATCCATATATCTCAATTCGAGACAGGGTGGCCACGAACAAATCGCCTTCAAATAGCTCTTTTGCTAATGTATTACTGAATCTCTCTCTCTCTCTCTCTCTCTCTCTCTCTCTCTCTCTCTCTCTCTCTCTCTCTCTCTCACAAACATTTGTTCATTACCTATTTGATTTCCCTTTGATTCCCTATTTTCACACCGCTCTCTCTCTCTCTCTCTCTCTCTCTCTCTCTCTCTCTCTAACAAACACACACACATTTTTTCATTACCTATCTGATTTCACTATGATTCCGTTCTCACACCGAGCACTCTCTCTCTCTCTCTCTCTCTCTCTCTCTCTCTCTCTCTCTCTCTAACATACACACACACATTTGTTCATTACCTATCTGATTTCCCTATGATTCCCTGTTCTCACACCGAGCACTCTCTCTCTCTCTCTCTCTAACATACACACACACATTTGTTCATTACCTATCTGATTTCCCTATGATTCCCTGTTCTCACACCGAGCACTCTCTCTCTCTCTCTCTCTCTCTCTCTCTCTCTCTCTCTCTCTCTCACACACACACACACACACACACACACACACACATATGTTCATTACCTATCTGGTTTCCTTATGATTCCCTGTTTTCACATCACGCACTCTCTCTAAAATGGAAGACATCCCGCCCAAACCTTCGTCTCATGGTCTTTTTTTTTTTTTTTTTTTTTTTTTCACCCTTTCATCTGGGCAACGCTTTGACACTTTATTATTGTCAGTGTTGTATTGTCACTGATACCCACCCATCTGCCGATCATAATTCTTTTATTCCCCGAACTACATCTTTTTGGAACTCGCTTCCCCAGAATAGTTTCCACCAGAACTTCAACCTATATCAATTCAAGTCCAACTGTTAAAGATTTTATGAATGGAGGTCACCTGTAATCTGGTGTGTGGATGATTTTTTTATTTAATTTGTTTTCCTCTCTCTCTTCATCTGCGAAGAAAAAAATCATTAATGCCAGATATCTGATCTTGATCTGAGTGACCCTCCTCTGATGTCAGGCTCTGATCCCTTGCACAATTAGCACAACGCCTACTGGATCGATGGATATATTCCTTTCACCTCCTGAATTACCCGTCCCTTGCCCGAAGGGGCTCGGGGACGGGTATTGTTATCACTCACCGTGTCTGTTTGTTTCTCTGTCTGTCTGTTGTGTCTGTCTGTCTGTCTGTTAACAACTTTACGCCAAAACTACTGGTCTATTTTAACCATAATTACAGGGATGATGGGCTATGCTCTTATAACCTGATTGAATTTTGGGCCAAACTGGGCCAAGGCACAGGCTGTAGGCAAAACAAAATGTTAAAAAAATAGTTTTTTCGCAATAACTCCTTTTAGATTCGTCACATTGACATGAAACCAAAACCTAAACGTGCATCGTTTAAATTTGCATCAACTGTATTACATGCCTCAGTACATAAGGAAGGTCACCCCCTAGTTAGCGGTTGGAAGGTCAGTGTCACGTGGGTCGGGCCTAAAATTTCAATTGGGCATAAAATTATCAATTTTACCCCGATTTACTCCAAATCTGATGTGGGAGACCTTTGACTAGATATCCTGTTGTGTCTATACGTCAGCTCTAAAATGACTGTCAGGGACGGGTTTGTTGTGCCTTGGCACCGCTTTTTGCCTGAAATGTTTCCCTCTGATACCATTCTTTGGTCGCTTTCACAGGCACGATAGGACCTTCATGTTATGATCACAAACTCAAACTAGAAAACACGCTGAGAGCGTATACCTCAGCAACATGTTAAAATGTATGATTTTCTGCTGCATTATTTTTTCTTAAGAGATTATTACTTTTTCCGTCTCACATAGTCAGTTAATTCTACGGTTATAGTCTGGCCTACTACACATTTTCAAAAGCGCAAACCTTCGCCAGCGTAAATAAAAATTCGATTTTCTGCATCCTGATCCCGATTAACTCAAAATCTAATACTCATTCTTGCCCCACTACTCACCCATTGTAATCCAATAACATCGTTTTGAGATATCCTTTGCACCAACAAACAAACAGACTGCCACAGGTGAATACATAACCTCCTCCAATCCTGCTGTCGGAGGTAACCAGAAAGTTGGCATTGCTCTTCACTCGATGTAATCATGTCGTTTGCATGGTCATCATACGGTTCGTAGTGCGTTACACGTCTGATCACAAAATCGAGGTTAATACCTTAATGGCTGGTTCTCTCTCAATTGAACAAATGCGTTTGATGTTGCCTAATTATATAATACAGCTCAAATGGCAGCTAACCGTTAAGCGACATTGTTTTTGACTCATGCTTCTAACATTTATCTTACTTGAACAAAATAGTCACTTGCAGTTCCCTCACTTTACTTTGGCCCTGATTTGCGTCGTTTTCCATTTTGTCTCACGTAACTCGACAGTGGCAGAATGAAAGACAATGTTACAGCTCTTTATCCTTCCATAACACTTGTTTATGAAAAACACCATATTCTTTTGATATAATCTATTGTTTCTATTCATCATTCAAAATGGAAAGATGGCAATATTGGCCCAAGTTAGAATACAGGGAGCTAGTTTCCTGAATAACGAATGTAACAGCGTTCCATAACTGTGAAGGGGTTGATGATTGTTTTCTGTTCATTTGACTGACACATTATTTCATTACTTGGCTCATACGCTTTGTTCTCTACCCTAACTCTCTGATCAGTCGCTGCTTCAGTTTAGTATTAGTTTTTTTTTTTTTTTCTATTTTCAAAGTTTTAGGTAGGAATTAGGGGTAAGGTGATGATTTTTTTTTTTTTTTTTAATGAAGGCTGGACTTAATCTGCTTCCTGATATATTTTTCTTGGCTCAGACAATTAGCTTCTCTATCACTCTCTTTGATCACTTCGTTTAGAGTTAGTTAATTTGACTTTTTTTGGTTCGTCGGACGCTGGTGTTAATCAGCTGTATCAGATCACTGTCTCAAATGTCTCATACACCGTTCATCTAACTCTGACTTTTATCACTGGGAGGTGCATGGCCCCACTGTGAGGGTGTCTGGTCTCTCTGGGTCTCGCGTTATTGCCTCCCCACTTGCTCACTCCTGCAGGTCTTGAGTTCTGGTCAAGAAGAATGGATTTAATATTGGTGTAGAACGAGAGAGAGAGAGAGAGAGAGAGAGAGAGAGAGAGAGAGAGAGAGACGAAAAGTCAGAGTAAAACTAGAGGACACACAGCAGATGGGAGAGTAGGAGGAGAAGGAAGAGGAGGAAAAGGAAAGGAAGAGAAGGGGAGAGATGGCATGATGCTGTGCTGGAAAAAGAAGAGTAATATTTCGAAAAAGACAGTTGAGTAGAAAAGGAAAGCAAATAGAGGAATAAGATGCAGGAAGGGTAGATACTGTAGAAAGGGGAAAGGAAAAGGTAAGGAAGGAACCAAAAATGGATGGAGAAGAGAAAAAAATAGAAAATGAAAGACAAATGATCATGCAGTGGCAAAGACTGGGAGGAAAATGAGCGATTAGAGGTGATCTCTGGCAACTGAATACAAGGATCAAAATACACTATAATGTAGAAAGGAAAATGGAAAGAAAGATGAGGGAAAAGACAGGGAAGGTGCTAAGGAGAATAGAGAAAAGAGAAGGAAAAACAAATTCACAAATGGAGGCAAAGAGCGAAATACCTAAAATGCAGGAAGGCTAAACAAAGAGGAGAAAGAAAATGTAGGCTTAGAGTTGAAAGATGGAAAAGAGAAAAGAAAGGAGAAAAGAGAATGACGAGGAACTAGTAGTCACAGACGTCGAGGAAAGGCAAATAGAGGTGTGAGATGAGACTGTCTAGTTACCTGTGTACCATCTAAGATTTTTTTGCCTTTAAAGGAACGTACGGGTCCGGGGCTAGTCTACCCAGTCCCGAATTTTAAGTCAAGGTAACCAGGCTCACTCGCCCATGAATGGCAAATGAGAGCAATAAACCCCAACCACCCTCTGAAATAAAAACCTTACGGTCTACATCTGGATGGAATGCCTTAACCCACTAAACCACTAGACGTCAAAGAAGAAGTAAAAGAAGAAGAAGAAGAAGATGATGATGATGATGATGATGATGAAGTGTGCAAGAAGAAAAATCTAGTGTATATATATATATATATATATATATATATATATATATATATATATATATATATATATATATATATATATATATATATATATATATATATAGTGTGTGTGTGTGTGTGTGTATGTATATGTACTATTGCGGTCAGGAGTTCTTAGCCACCCTCGTCCAGCCAACTCGTGTATGTGGCAGCGTCGCATTCAAGAGCACAGAAGTTGCCTTCGATGCATTTCTATCGAAAAATATCCCTTCAGCTTTGGGCTTGTACTAGTGAATAAAGCAATAGTACTATTTACTTTGAAGGTTTGACTCTGATAATACGAATATATCATAATGATTATTTAATAACTTGTTTCTCGTATAGAGCCAAGCAAGTGACAAATATATATATTTGGTTCCACTCCAAGACTTCCTATAGGTTTGAACCAGCGAACACAGAGTGAACAAGTTCGAAGCATTCATTTGTTAACAGAAGAGAGAGAGAGAGAGAGAGAGAGAGAGAGAGAGAGAGAGAGAGAGAGAGAGAGAGCGTGTATGGTGGGCGCCTGTGAATTTTTTGGAATAATGAGGTGGAGGCAGACTGGCACAGGGAAATGCAAGGGATGAGAAACCCTGGATTTCTGTGATCCATTGAAAACAGGCCACAGTGTGATTATTTCTTCCATCAGTCACTAGAACTTGCATTGCTTTGTGATATTTTTTTTTTTTAGGATTGCTTTCGTTGAAGTAATGAATTAGGAGATAAATGCTGTTGGTTTAACAAAAAACTGTGCTTAAGAAAGTAATTTGCCTCTCTGTCCAGAGAGAGATATGCAGTTAATGAGAAAAATACTCATGAGTTTACCAAAAATCTCCAGGTCCCAACCATCAGAAAGAGAAAAAAATGCGAGCATAAGGCATTAAACAGAAGTTACGCGGCCTGCCAAATTATTTGACAATATCAACTGGCGTTACCCAGAATAAAACCCATCTTTCATTATGTCCGACGAGACGTTATCCTGGGATTAAACTCCTTCATCAGCCAAAGGAAAATTCCCTGTTTAGCTTGAGCACGTTATTTACTCGTATAGCATAAAATCATGTGTATGTAGCCGGAATGATGCCCCTTATCTACGGCCTGGCAAACTCCCTGTAAAGAGTACCCGGTACTATTTTCTACCGACAGACTGAGTTAAGCGGTGAGACTCATCTTTCGTGTTAGGAAATTCACCCCGCCTATGTGTGTGTGTGTGTGTGTGTGTGTGTGTGTGTGTTGAATTGAGAGTCATCTGACTTGTGGAGCATGGTATGCGGGTTGGTCGGTTGGTGACTGGGTGGGTGGATTGGTTAGTGTAGGCTGGTTGTTTCACAGGCGGATTAGGTGGAGTGGGTGGGCGAGAGGGAGGGGAAAGGGTTGTTGGGCTGGTTAAGTGGGGTGGAGTGGGGTTCGTGCATTGTTTAAGTGCGGTGGTTTTTTTTTTTTTTTTTTTTTTTTTTTTTTTCTTTATGTGTCCGACTCTGGGCAAAGGCTTCAGGGCCTATATCTTGGGGGCAGTAGCCTATCCCAAGGCCCAGTAGTCCTCCTACACCTCCACATGTCACCACTTCGGCACTAACACCCACCGTCCATATTGAATACATGCTAGGGCTGTCTCATACAGGACTGGTGTATTGGTATTAGCGGGGGTATTTTTACAACATGTCGGCGGGTCATCTGGTAGATCAGGAAAGTCTGCTTTTAGGAAATTCAAATCCTTAAACTGTCCCCTGCCCCAGCCAGGATTCGAACCTGGGTCCATCAGGACTGCAAGCCGCCTCTCTACCGATTCAGCCACCGCCTACAGGGGCTACCTGTAGGACAAGGCAAGAGACGGGATTGTGTCGTCCTAGTTTTGAGACATACTGTATTGAGTAAGGTTGTGGGTATGTGCGTTTATGGGTGGGTGTGTAGGTGGATGGACGGATTGTGGGAAAACAGGCCACTTGGACTAGGTGATATGAGTTAATGTCCGAGCTGGGAAGAGTTTAGTGTCCGGAAAAGCGGTGCACAGGGGATATTATTCTGGACTCACACTCAAGTAGGTATATATATCCAGTGGGTTACAACAGGTCCATCGTGCAATACGTCTGTTGGTTAAGAGGTCTGTGTTTCAACTGCACGCATCAGTGGGTGATATAACCACGTCGGATAACAGGTTTATGGGGAAAATAGGTTCATTTATGAAAAATACATCCATGGGTATACGACCATGTAGGAAACCTGTATCCATGGAGAGATTCAAGGTCGACGGAAAAATTGGTCCGTGGGGAGAAAATACATCAATGGGGAAAATTAGTTCGTGGGAAAATAGGTTACGTAGAAAAGTAGGCCTTTGAAAAAAAAAAACAAGTCATTAAGGAAAATAGATCCATGGAGAATTGTGCTCCGAGTGGTGAAAATGTCCATTGCTAAAAATATTTATGGGGTGAAAATAGGTCCATAGGGGCATACACGTACTGTGAACATACATGGAGATATTAATAATAAATGGGACTTACAATATCCCACATATTTAACAGCGACCGTTGCCTGGAATTAGGCTTACCACTGCACACCTTGGACCTGACAACCATTAGCCAGACCCTGTTACCACTTCGTCATCCAGTTATTATATTTCATAATCTACCTTCATTTAGTCATTTAGGCATAGAAAACCAACCGAAACGAAAGGAAAAATCCCTGTGTAACTGTGTTGAGCACCTCATTTCTCCACCTCATTCCTCGATAATTCATAGGCACCCGCTACTCTCTCTCTCTCTCTCTCTCTCTCTCTCTCTCTCTCTCTCTCTCTCTCTCTCTCTCTCTTCTGTTAACAAATAAATGTTTCGAACTTATTCACTCTGTGTTCGCTGGTTCAAACCTACAGGACGTCATGGAGTGGAACCAAATATACATATTTATCACTTGCTTGGCTCTATACGAGAAAAAAGTTATTAAATAATCAGTATGATATATTCGTGATATCAGAGTCAAACCTTCAGTGTAAATATTACTATTGCTTTATCCATTAGTATAAGCCCAAAGCTGAAGGGATATTTTTCGACAGAAATGCATCGAAGGGAACTTCTGTGCTCGTGAATGCGATGCTGCCACATACACGGGTTGGCTGGACGAGGGTGGCTAAGAACTCCTGACCGCAATAGTATATTTGGTCCCACTCTACGACTTCCTGTAAGTTTGAACCAGCGAACACACAGTGAACAAGTTCGAAGCATTCATTTGTTACCAGGAGAGAGAGAGAGAGAGAGAGAGAGAGAGAGAGAGAGAGAGAGAGAGAGAGAGAGAGAGAGAAAGAAAGTGGTGTGGAGAAATGAGGTGCTCAACACAGTTAAACAGGGATTTTCCTTTCGTTTCGGTTGGTTTTCTATGCCTAAATGACTAAATTAAGGTAAATTATGAAATATAATAACTGGATGACGAAGTGGTAATAGGGTCTGGCTAATGGTTGTTTGGTCCAAGGTGTGCAGTGGTAAGCCTAATTCCAGGCAACGGTCGCTGTGAAAAGTTGGATGTTTTCAGTCCCACTCATTTTAAATATCTCCATGTATGTTTACAGTACGTGTATGTCCCTGCGGACCTATTTTCACCCCATGAATATTTTTATCAATGGACATTTTCACCACTCGAAAGAAAATCCCCCATGGACCTATTTTCCTTAATGACTTTTTTTTTTTTTTCAAAGACGCCTACTTTTTTACTAAACCTATTTTCTCGTGAACTAATTTTCCCCATTGATGTATTTCTCCCCATGGACCAATTTTTCTGTCGGCCTTGAATCTCTCCATGGATGCAAGTTTCCTACATGGACGTATACCCTTGGACATATTTTTCACAATGAACTTATTTTCCCCATAAACCTATTTTCCGGCTTGGTTATATCACCCACTGATGCGTGCAGTTGAAACACTGACTCTTAACCAACAGACGTATTGCACGATGGACCTGTTGTAACGCACTGGAAATATATATCAACTTCAGCATGATTCCCGAATAATATCCTTTGTGGACCGATTTTCCGCACACTGATCTATTCCCAACTCGGACGTATTCACTTAAGTGACCTAATCCCAGAGGCCTGTTTTTCCCACAATCCGTCCATCCACCTACACACATACCCACCAACGCACATAGCCACAACCTTACTCAGTATAGTATGTCCCAAAAGTAGGACGACATAAACCCGTCTTTTGCCTTGTCCTACAGGTAGCCCTGTAACTTGCCATACTTTGATGATAGAAACTCCGTGTGCAAACAGCTAGATAAGGAGTTTATTACGAGCTCACAACAAAATAGTCCCTTCTTGAATGTCTGCTCTGAACTGATGCAGTGGCGCCGTCGTCCCAGGCTTGGGGCCCTGGGAAAGCTTGCTAGGTCAACAAGTTTAGTGGGGGCATGTATGCATTGGGGGGGGACATATATACATCGGGGGTAGACATATTGTGGAGGGGGTACACTGCTCCCCCGGGTAGCTGAGATGGTGTCTCCTGACACCAGGAGTTATATGATGTTTGATTATAGTATTAAGGCAAGGTCGGGGAGGTTTGTACAAGGGATAAATATGATACAGGGGCAGTAGGGGAGACATGGCCATGTTGAGGGGAGGGAATTAGAAGGATATATACAGATAAGATATACAAGGATTAATAGGTATGTGTCCAGTAAGGGTCGAAGGTATACATAGATATAATGGGGATTATACAAGAATATCTTGATACATGATAAACAAGGAGTAGATATGAGAGTTCTTTTGTTGTTCTTTGTTCATTTTTTTTTTTTCGGGTAGTTTCTGTAGGATACACTGTCACTCAATAATGCATTAAAGAAATACCATCATTTTCTAGTAGGAAGAGTTCTGTTCACAGTGTGGTTAATTGGCAGATGGCAATGGTAGTCACTGAATGTGAGGGCACTAAGTACGGGGAGTTTCGACGTCGTGTGTAGGGCGTACTATGCCTGTAGCGACTCTGATTTCCTGGAGTCGGCGTTCCATTTTTCTGACACAACAATGCACTGCACATATGATGAGTAGAAAACCTATGAAAGCGATAACCACAGGGGGAAACACAACTGTTGGATGAACCCAGGAACGGCTGAAGGCCAGAGAAAATTGATCCATAATGAAGTCACTGTCATTGAGGAATGTTAGCATGTGCAAGTTAGGGGAGGTGATGGTAATGTTGGCAGATGGTAGGGTGGAAGGCATGTCGATTGGTTGAAAGATGTCATAGGAGTGTTTACGGACAGCTTGGTGATAGCAAGTGACGTAAGTGATGACGGACTCTGATTTGACGGTACAATAGTCTGGTGCTTTGTAGAGACCACTAGCGGGGATGGATCGAACCGAAGAACCAGGACACATGATTGTGACAGAGATGGGAACAGCAAAGAAGTACTGGACATGGTTGAGGTGAGCATGGTGGACCGGGAGTTCTGGAGCTGGTACAAAAGAAGAGGCCAAGTAGATGGAATGGTTGTGAACTAAAGCAGACTCACAGGGTGTAGCACTGCTAGGGAAGATAGCGAAAAGGTGGGCAGCACAGAGATGAGAGGTCGGAGTAAGGGAGGAACATTTCTGGAGGTCTGTGGAAGAAAGGAAGGCAACAGAAAGATGATCATGGGAGAGGAGGAAATATTCTGAAGGAACAGATGCTTGTAACAAGGAGTTGTTGAGGCGGAAAGGGAAAGGAATGATGTGGAAAAGGTTAAAGGTTATGGCAGAACGGAGAGGAATATGGACGACGACGTACTTGGTGAGAAGAGTGGCTTCGAGAACAGGATAATAACATTCGAGGGAGGAGTAGGGGAGGACTGGGGATAGACCGAAGGTGGAGTAAGCCCATTCCAGAACAGAAAAAAGAGCTGAGACAGGTACTAAGACGGTAGTGACACGTCCATTTATAGCATCGACCGGGATACAAACCAAGGTAGAGACTTGAGACAGGAGAGAGTCAATGGCCAGTTGGAGATTATCCATGTTGAGTTTGAGGTAGAAGAACTGAGAGATAACGTTGAGATCTGAAAGGTGTCGTTGTAAGATATCGGTGAAGTTGTTTAGAGTGGACGTGACTTCTCATTTAGGTGGGTCGTAAGCTTCTGTAACATAGTGTGTTGGATTTTGATGACTCGGCATTGGGATTCTAGAGCTGAAGGTGAAAGGACTGGATACTATCTGCATTAACCCTTTCGCCACAATGACATTTGTATTAGTTTATTTACCATCACTGAAAGAATCTCTTCACTGTAGGAAGGATCTCCACTTGTTAGGGAGTTAAGTGGAAGAAACAACACACACACACACACACACACACACACACACACACACACACACACACACACACACACACACACACACACACACACACGCACGCGCGCGCGCGCGCTGAAGCTGTGTTTATTGAGGAAATAGAATGAGGTTCGACCCAAGGACTGTATTTTAAGTGACTCTGGATAATGTTAATACTCTTGTGCATTACACCTCCATATTCTGTTGTGTGTTACTGATGCAAACTGCAACGAAAATAAAACGATATACTGTAAATGAGAATGTTAAGACTGATTCTGCGCACTGTACCTCAGTATTGTTTTGTATGATATTAATGAAAACTATGTTGACACTAAAGCAATATAAACTGCTGAGCAGAAAATGTTAAGTACAATGTACGCTACTGATGCAGACTATGTCGATTTCAAAATGATATATGAAAACATATAAGTGATTCTCTTAGCAATGCCCTCAGTTGGACCTCTCATGTTAGATCATTTCCTAAAACCGCACCAAAGAAACTTGGATTACTGTACAGAGTGCCGTAACTTCTTCATTGACGAGAAGTTAGCTATAATTTACTAGAGACATTTGCGCTCTCAGCTGAAATATTGCTCGCCTTATGGAATGGATGTGGAGAGGTTCCACCAAAACAAGTAAACAAATTTCAGAACAAAGCTGTTGGAATTATTAATAACCCTAATATTACAAATGAACCACCTCCCCTACACGTAAGAAGGAATGTTGCCTCCCTTGCATTAATTTCCAGATACTTTAATGCCAGATGTTCGGACGAAGTTGCGTCCATGCCTTCCGATGCGCTACACGGGCATCTGGTGGCGCTGATGACTGGACTGTCAACAGCCATGTTGCAAAACTTTCGCGTATCAGAATTCTTTCATTCCTCCGAACTTCATTTCTTTGGAACTCGCTTCGCCACAGTGGTTTGTTAAAAACTTCAACTTGTGGCTGTTCAAGTCCAACTGTTACAGAGTATTCATGAATGTAGGACACCTATTAATTAGTGTATGGATTTTTTTATCAATTTGTGTTTCCTTCCTCTTTTCTGTTATTAACAATATATATAAGACAATCTTAAGGTTTAATATGCAGAATAACTCGCTAAGGAGGACGTGTCATGAAATATCCAAATCCACATTGCATGGGACCTCTAGTCAGGGCAGAATTGTTTTATCTTTACATTGAATCCGATCTCAATATATAATTTTCTTTGTGAAATTATTAAATTTTGGTGAATACATTAGATGTACTTTGAAATAGTATGGCCATGCGAAGAGCCTGGAGAATGAGATTAACAAGGAGAGTGCATATGAATGAGGTGGAGAGGGAGACCAAGGATGAAACAGAGGGAAGGCGTGAAGAGGTATATGAGGGAGGGGGAGGGGGAACTAGAGAAAGGACAGCCTGATGACGAAGGACAGGATGACATGGAGACGATTCGTTTGTGACCACTCGTTCCGGAATGAAGGCGTCTGACCATAGACAAATAAACAGAAAATGTGTCATAGAATAAGATTGGTGGTTATTTAAGAGTTTTAAAAGAATGCATTTAGGAAGTACTAAACACAGGGCCAGCATACTGCGTGGGGATTATAGTTACAATGACTGCACCAAACTATATTATGTCAGTCTGTCAGCCTATCATCAGACACTTTGATCCAGAAAGAGATGGCCACATACGAGTCAGCTCTATTCAAGCCTGTCTTCTGCCATCAAGCTGCCTTCTCCCCAGCATTTTAGTGATTTGTACCCTTGAAGTGTGGTTTCTACTCCAGACAACTTCATTATTCTGTGTCAGGCCAGAATTCCAAATACAATGTAACTCTCTCTCTCTCTCTCTCTCTCTCTCTCTCTCTCTCTCTCAAGAGAGAGAGAGAGAGAGAGATTGCTAGATGCCATAATCCCGTAAGGAGTGGCCACTTGACTTTGAGTTATTTGTTTTACGGGGAGAGGCACTAACCCTCCACCAACCCACTTGTTGACACGTAGGGAGCACGTATGGTTTGTTTATATGGTTACCAACAAGCGTTGTAAATGGTTTCTTGGCTTACAGGAAACCATTTGGCTTGTCACTCAATGTAAAATCATCTGTAAAGGAAAGAAAAGCAATAAGAAGTGACAGGAAGATGGGAGAAATAGGAAGAGAGGAGGGCAGGCACAGAAAAAGACTGATAAAGGCTACAGAAGAAGTAGGCAGCACAATGTAAGTGAGTGGAGGACGGTCGCCATCACCTACCACTATATATATATATATATATATATATATATATATATATATATATATATATATAATTATTTATGTATATATACATAATATACATATAAATGTATGTACTGTATATAGACAGATGCATAGAGATATAAATACAGCATATACTCTTAGGTCCATATCAATATCTATATAAACAGTGTATATCTGTATCTGTCTATCTATCTATCTATCTATCACTACCTATCTACATCTATATCTATCTATGTATCTATCTATCTATAATATAATATAGTATAATATACAGCATATATAGATATATTTTTCCATATCTCAAAGACAAACTAAGCCAAAACTTATTTACATCCCTCCCATGGCACTTTATGATGAGTAGCAACTTATATTTATCAGTCTCATGTTATGAAAATATAAGTGCTATGGCTCTGCATTGATTCAATAGCACTTCTTTGTGACTAGCCCTATCCCCTTTTTCAGCATCTTATTACTCGTCATCATTCAAGATGGACATATGGCAGTTTGCGGGCAAATAGAAGTGAATGGGATATATTTTGATGGACTACTTCAACTATTACTGCTGCTGAATCCATTACAACACTGTTAAGAGTAAATACTGACAGTACAATCATTTATTAAAGCCTCCCTTGTTGTATGAACCACTTCTTTACGATACCGTATTTAATCATGTTGTTTCCAGACGATATTAGGCAGTCCAAATGAGAGTCTCTTTGAAATGGAAGAGGTTAAACACTGTTCTCATTAACCTCTTCACTACCAGGGTGTTCTCATGCCGTGAAAAAATTGTCTGATAGCAGCGATCAATAAAGAAAGATAAATAGACAGAAATAATGAATGTTCCCGGGTTAAAGGAATTAAATTTTACCATCTTTGAGAACTTCGAATACATAAATGACAAATGATTACATTTCTGGTAATTTTTAGGACTAAGTGCTGTGATTATAACTTCGTTTGCTTTTGTGCTTCACTCTTCCTCTGCCTAGAAACCTTCCACAACATTTATAACACTGGAATATCGGCTGAATGATGAAACTGTTGTTTAATGTTGGTGCTAATGATAACGATGATGATGGATATTAATAAGATGAACTTTTGACCAATTGGTGTTCAGTTTATTATCTACTGTGAAGCAGCACTACCTTTTTAACCTCTTCTTTTTAAATATCAATTGTGCTGGAGCCATGTTACTTAAGGAATGGGTGTAAGAGAGAAGAAGGGAAGAGAAGGCTATGGGAGAACTACAAAGGGGAGGAGGAGACGTTCAGGAAGAAATAGAATGGGGTTGAGGTAAACATTGGAAAAGAATGCAAGGGGAGGAGAAGGAGGAGGCAGGACCATTTCCAGCCACTTTATAAAACTTGTGTAGCCTCAGTGATGATGATGGTCAAGACTCTCTCTCTCTCTCTCTCTCTCTCTCTCAGTGACATTCATGACTGAAAGATCCTGAACTTGATTCATAGTTGCGTACCACAGCACCCACCCACATCAAAGCCCTTCTCACATTGCTCACAATACTCTCTCTCTCTCTCTCTCTCTCTCTCCAGTATTGTTGAACAAAACCCCGCCCTCCGCGTCTCCTACTACAAGTCATCAGACAAAACCCAACCCTCCCTGTCTTTAAATTTACGTTATTGATGAATATGGATCTCATTGTCGCGTCCTTGGCTTTCTAGCTTGGTCTGCTTGCTTTTTCTCTTCATCTCCTCAACGTTGCTTCTTTTATTTTAATTTACCTAAAAACTGTCATTTCCCCATCTTCAGTTTTGCACTGTAGCAAAAGACTAACATTTGAATAATTATGATTCCAGTCACGATTTAATGCTACAGATAGGATGTACAGTTGGAGTATATTTTATTTTTCTTTCCACGGAACTATGTGAAATGGCCACAAAAGGACGAAAACTTGTGCAAAGATAAAATGAAAAGGGGACGTCATACGCCGAGATTGTTAGGAATGTTGTTTTATCTTCATATATCCATATATCTCAATTCGAGACAGGGTGGCCACGAACAAATCGCCTTCAAATAGCTCTTTTGCTAATGTATTACTGAATCTCTCTCTCTCTCTCTCTCTCTCTCTCTCTCACAAACATTTGTTCATTACCTATTTGATTTCCCTTTGATTCCCTATTTTCACACCGCTCTCTCTCTCTCTCTCTCTCTCTCTCTCTCTCTAACATACACACACACATTTGTTCATTACCTATCTGATTTCCCTATGATTCCGTTCTCACACCGAGCACTCTCTCTCTCTCTCTCTCTCTCTCTCTCTCTCTCTCTCTCTCTCTCTCTCTCTCTCTCTCTCTCTCTCTAACATACACACACACATTTGTTCATTACCTATCTGATTTCCCTATGATTCCCTGTTCTCACACCGAGCACTCTCTCTCTCTCTCTCTCTAACATACACACACACATTTGTTCATTACCTATCTGATTTCCCTATGATTCCCTGTTCTCACACCGAGCACTCTCTCTCTCTCTCTCTCTCTCTCTCTCTCTCTCTCACACACACACACACACACACACACACACACACATATGTTCATTACCTATCTGGTTTCCTTATGATTCCCTGTTTTCACATCACGCACTCTCTCTAAAATGGAAGACATCCCGCCCAAACCTTCGTCTCATGGTCTTTTTTTTTTTTTTTTTTTTTTCACCCTTTCATCTGGGCAACGCTTTGACACTTTATTATTGTCAGTGTTGTATTGTCACTGATACCCACCCATCTGCCGATCATAATTCTTTTATTCCCCGAACTACATCTTTTTGGAACTCGCTTCCCCAGAATAGTTTCCACCAGAACTTCAACCTATATCAATTCAAGTCCAACTGTTAAAGATTTTATGAATGGAGGTCACCTGTAATCTGGTGTGTGGATGATTTTTTTTTATTTAATTTGTTTTTCCTCTCTCTCTTCATCTGCGAAGAAAAAAATCATTAATGCCAGATATCTGATCTTGATCTGAGTGACCCTCCTCTGATGTCAGGCTCTGATCCCTTGCACAATTAGCACAACGCCTACTGGATCGATGGATATATTCCTTTCACCTCCTGAATTACCCGTCCCTTGCCCGAAGGGGCTCGGGGACGGGTATTGTTATCACTCACCGTGTCTGTTTGTTTCTCTGTCTGTCTGTTGTGTCTGTCTGTCTGTCTGTTAACAACTTTACGCCAAAACTACTGGTCTATTTTAACCATAATTACAGGGATGATGGGCTATGCTCTTATAACCTGATTGAATTTTGGGCCAAACTGGGCCAAGGCACAGGCTGTAGGCAAAACAAAATGTTAAAAAAATAGTTTTTTCGCAATAACTCCTTTTAGATTCGTCACATTGACATGAAACCAAAACCTAAACGTGCATCGTTTAAATTTGCATCAACTGTATTACATGCCTCAGTACATAAGGAAGGTCACCCCCTAGTTAGCGGTTGGAAGGTCAGTGTCACGTGGGTCGGGCCTAAAATTTCAATTGGGCATAAAATTATCAATTTTACCCCGATTTACTCCAAATCTGATGTGGGAGACCTTTGACTAGATATCCTGTTGTGTCTATACGTCAGCTCTAAAATGACTGTCAGGGACGGGTTTGTTGTGCCTTGGCACCGCTTTTTGCCTGAAATGTTTCCCTCTGATACCATTCTTTGGTCGCTTTCACAGGCACGATAGGACCTTCATGTTATGATCACAAACTCAAACTAGAAAACACGCTGAGAGCGTATACCTCAGCAACATGTTAAAATGTATGATTTTCTGCTGCATTTTTTTTTTTTCTTAAGAGATTATTACTTTTTCCGTCTCACATAGTCAGTTAATTCTACGGTTATAGTCTGGCCTACTACACATTTTCAAAAGCGCAAACCTTCGCCAGCGTAAATAAAAATTCGATTTTCTGCATCCTGATCCCGATTAACTCAAAATCTAATACTCATTCTTGCCCCACTACTCACCCATTGTAATCCAATAACATCGTTTTGAGATATCCTTTGCACCAACAAACAAACAGACTGCCACAGGTGAATACATAACCTCCTCCAATCCTGCTGTCGGAGGTAACCAGAAAGTTGGCATTGCTCTTCACTCGATGTAATCATGTCGTTTGCATGGTCATCATACGGTTCGTAGTGCGTTACACGTCTGATCACAAAATCGAGGTTAATACCTTAATGGCTGGTTCTCTCTCAATTGAACAAATGCGTTTGGTGTTGCCTAATTATATAATACAGCTCAAATGGCAGCTAACCGTTAAGCGACATTGTTTTTGACTCATGCTTCTAACATTTATCTTACTTGAACAAAATAGTCACTTGCAGTTCCCTCACTTTACTTTGGCCCTGATTTGCGTCGTTTTCCATTTTGTCTCACGTAACTCGACAGTGGCAGAATGAAAGACAATGTTACAGCTCTTTATCCTTCCATAACACTTGTTTATGAAAAACACCATATTCTTTTGATATAATCTATTGTTTCTATTCATCATTCAAAATGGAAAGATGGCAATATTGGCCCAAGTTAGAATACAGGGAGCTAGTTTCCTGAATAACGAATGTAACAGCGTTCCATAACTGTGAAGGGGTTGATGATTGTTTTCTGTTCATTTGACTGACACATTATTTCATTACTTGGCTCATACGCTTTGTTCTCTACCCTAACTCTCTGATCAGTCGCTGCTTCAGTTTAGTATTAGTTTTTTTTTTTTTTTCTATTTTCAAAGTTTTAGGTAGGAATTAGGGGTAAGGTGATGATTTTTTTTTTTTTTTTTAATGAAGGCTGGACTTAATCTGCTTCCTGATATATTTTTCTTGGCTCAGACAATTAGCTTCTCTATCACTCTCTTTGATCACTTCGTTTAGAGTTAGTTAATTTGACTTTTTTTGGTTCGTCGGACGCTGGTGTTAATCAGCTGTATCAGATCACTGTCTCAAATGTCTCATACACCGTTCATCTAACTCTGACTTTTATCACTGGGAGGTGCATGGCCCCACTGTGAGGGTGTCTGGTCTCTCTGGGTCTCGCGTTATTGCCTCCCCACTTGCTCACTCCTGCAGGTCTTGAGTTCTGGTCAAGAAGAATGGATTTAATATTGGTGTAGAACGAGAGAGAGAGAGAGAGAGAGAGAGAGAGAGAGAGAGACGAAAAGTCAGAGTAAAACTAGAGGACACACAGCAGATGGGAGAGTAGGAGGAGAAGGAAGAGGAGGAAAAGGAAAGGAAGAGAAGGGGAGAGATGGCATGATGCTGTGCTGGAAAAAGAAGAGTAATATTTCGAAAAAGACAGTTGAGTAGAAAAGGAAAGCAAATAGAGGAATAAGATGCAGGAAGGGTAGATACTGTAGAAAGGGGAAAGGAAAAGGTAAGGAAGGAACCAAAAATGGATGGAGAAGAGAAAAAAATAGAAAATGAAAGACAAATGATCATGCAGTGGCAAAGACTGGGAGGAAAATGAGCGATTAGAGGTGATCTCTGGCAACTGAATACAAGGATCAAAATACACTATAATGTAGAAAGGAAAATGGAAAGAAAGATGAGGGAAAAGACAGGGAAGGTGCTAAGGAGAATAGAGAAAAGAGAAGGAAAAACAAATTCACAAATGGAGGCAAAGAGCGAAATACCTAAAATGCAGGAAGGCTAAACAAAGAGGAGAAAGAAAATGTAGGCTTAGAGTTGAAAGATGGAAAAGAGAAAAGAAAGGAGAAAAGAGAATGACGAGGAACTAGTAGTCACAGACGTCGAGGAAAGGCAAATAGAGGTGTGAGATGAGACTGTCTAGTTACCTGTGTACCATCTAAGATTTTTTTGCCTTTAAAGGAACGTACGGGTCCGGGGCTAGTCTACCCAGTCCCGAATTTTAAGTCAAGGTAACCAGGCTCACTCGCCCATGAATGGCAAATGAGAGCAATAAACCCCAACCACCCTCTGAAATAAAAACCTTACGGTCTACATCTGGATGGAATGCCTTAACCCACTAAACCACTAGACGTCAAAGAAGAAGTAAAAGAAGAAGAAGAAGAAGATGATGATGATGATGATGATGATGAAGTGTGCAAGAAGAAAAATCTAGTGTATATATATATATATATATATATATATATATATATAGTGTGTGTGTGTGTGTGTGTATGTATATGTACTATTGCAGTCAGGAGTTCTTAGCCACCCTCGTCCAGCCAACTCGTGTATGTGGCAGCGTCGCATTCAAGAGCACAGAAGTTGCCTTCGATGCATTTCTATCGAAAAATATCCCTTCAGCTTTGGGCTTGTACTAGTGAATAAAGCAATAGTACTATTTACTTTGAAGGTTTGACTCTGATAATACGAATATATCATAATGATTATTTAATAACTTGTTTCTCGTATAGAGCCAAGCAAGTGACAAATATATATATTTGGTTCCACTCCAAGACTTCCTATAGGTTTGAACCAGCGAACACAGAGTGAACAAGTTCGAAGCATTCATTTGTTAACAGAAAGAGAGAGAGAGAGAGAGAGAGAGAGAGAGAGAGAGAGAGAGAGAGAGAGAGAGAGAGAGAGAGAGCGTGTATGGTGGGCGCCTGTGAATTTTTTGGAATAATGAGGTGGAGGCAGACTGGCACAGGGAAATGCAAGGGATGAGAAACCCTGGATTTCTGTGATCCATTGAAAACAGGCCACAGTGTGATTATTTCTTCCATCAGTCACTAGAACTTGCATTGCTTTGTGATATTTTTTTTTTTTAGGATTGCTTTCGTTGAAGTAATGAATTAGGAGATAAATGCTGTTGGTTTAACAAAAAACTGTGCTTAAGAAAGTAATTTGCCTCTCTGTCCAGAGAGAGATATGCAGTTAATGAGAAAAATACTCATGAGTTTACCAAAAATCTCCAGGTCCCAACCATCAGAAAGAGAAAAAAATGCGAGCATAAGGCATTAAACAGAAGTTACGCGGCCTGCCAAATTATTTGACAATATCAACTGGCGTTACCCAGAATAAAACCCATCTTTCATTATGTCCGACGAGACGTTATCCTGGGATTAAACTCCTTCATCAGCCAAAGGAAAATTCCCTGTTTAGCTTGAGCACGTTATTTACTCGTATAGCATAAAATCATGTGTATGTAGCCGGAATGATGCCCCTTATCTACGGCCTGGCAAACTCCCTGTAAAGAGTACCCGGTACTATTTTCTACCGACAGACTGAGTTAAGCGGTGAGACTCATCTTTCGTGTTAGGAAATTCACCCCGCCTATGTGTGTGTGTGTGTGTGTGTGTGTGTGTGTGTGTGTGTTGAATTGAGAGTCATCTGACTTGTGGAGCATGATATGCGGGTTGGTCGGTTGGTGACTGGGTGGGTGGATTGGTTAGTGTAGGCTGGTTGTTTCACAGGCGGATTAGGTGGAGTGAGTGGGCGAGAGGAAGGGAAAGGGTTGTTGGGCTGGTTAAGTGGGGTGGAGTCGGGTTCGTGCATTGTTTAAGTGCGGTGGTTTTTTTTTTTTTTTTTTCTTTATGTGTCCGACTCTGGGCAAAGGCTTCAGGGCCTATATCTTGGGGGCAGTAGCCTATCCCAAGGCCCAGTAGTCCTCCTACACCTCCACATGTCACCACTTCGGCACTAACACCCACCGTCCATATTGAATACATGCTAGGGCTGTCTCATACAGGACTGGTGTATTGGTATTAGCGGGGGTATTTTTACAACATGTCGGCGGGTCATCTGGTAGATCAGGAAAGTCTGCTTTTAGGAAATTCAAATCCTTAAACTGTCCCCTGCCCCAGCCAGGATTCGAACCTGGGTCCATCAGGACTGCAAGCCGCCTCTCTACCGATTCAGCCACCGCCTACAGGGGGCTACCTGTAGGACAAGGCAAGAGACGGGATTGTGTCGTCCTAGTTTTGAGACATACTGTATTGAGTAAGGTTGTGGGTATGTGCGTTTATGGGTGGGTGTGTAGGTGGATGGACGGATTGTGGGAAAACAGGCCACTTGGACTAGGTGATATGAGTTAATGTCCGAGCTGGGAAGAGTTTAGTGTCCGGAAAAGCGGTGCACAGGGGATATTATTCTGGACTCACACTCAAGTAGGTATATATATCCAGTGGGTTACAACAGGTCCATCGTGCAATACGTCTGTTGGTTAAGAGGTCTGTGTTTCAACTGCACGCATCAGTGGGTGATATAACCACGTCGGATAACAGGTTTATGGGGGAAAATAGGTTCATTTATGAAAAATACATCCATGGGTATACGACCATGTAGGAAACCTGTATCCATGGAGAGATTCAAGGTCGACGGAAAAATTGGTCCGTGGGGAGAAAATACATCAATGGGGAAAATTAGTTCGTGGGAAAATAGGTTACGTAGAAAAGTAGGCCTTTGAAAAAAAACAAGTCATTAAGGAAAATAGATCCATGGAGAATTGTGCTCCGAGTGGTGAAAATGTCCATTGCTAAAAATATTTATGGGGTGAAAATAGGTCCATAGGGGCATACACGTACTGTGAACATACATGGAGATATTAATAATAAATGGGACTTACAATATCCCACATATTTAACAGCGACCGTTGCCTGGAATTAGGCTTACCACTGCACACCTTGGACCTGACAACCATTAGCCAGACCCTGTTACCACTTCGTCATCCAGTTATTATATTTCATAATCTACCTTCATTTAGTCATTTAGGCATAGAAAACCAACCGAAACGAAAGGAAAAATCCCTGTGTAACTGTGTTGAGCACCTCATTTCTCCACCTCATTCCTCGATAATTCATAGGCACCCGCTACTCTCTCTCTCTCTCTCTCTCTCTCTCTCTCTTCTGTTAACAAATAAATGTTTCGAACTTATTCACTCTGTGTTCGCTGGTTCAAACCTACAGGACGTCATGGAGTGGAACCAAATATACATATTTATCACTTGCTTGGCTCTATACGAGAAAAAAGTTATTAAATAATCAGTATGATATATTCGTGATATCAGAGTCAAACCTTCAGTGTAAATATTACTATTGCTTTATCCATTAGTATAAGCCCAAAGCTGAAGGGATATTTTTCGACAGAAATGCATCGAAGGGAACTTCTGTGCTCGTGAATGCGATGCTGCCACATACACGGGTTGGCTGGACGAGGGTGGCTAAGAACTCCTGACCGCAATAGTATATTTGGTCCCACTCTACGACTTCCTGTAAGTTTGAACCAGCGAACACACAGTGAACAAGTTCGAAGCATTCATTTGTTACCAGGAGAGAGAGAGAGAGAGAGAGAGAGAGAGAGAGAGAGAGAGAGAGAGAGAGAGAGAGAGAAAGAAAGTGGTGTGGAGAAATGAGGTGCTCAACACAGTTAAACAGGGATTTTCCTTTCGTTTCGGTTGGTTTTCTATGCCTAAATGACTAAATTAAGGTAAATTATGAAATATAATAACTGGATGACGAAGTGGTAATAGGGTCTGGCTAATGGTTGTTTGGTCCAAGGTGTGCAGTGGTAAGCCTAATTCCAGGCAACGGTCGCTGTGAAAAGTTGGATGTTTTCAGTCCCACTCATTTTAAATATCTCCATGTATGTTTACAGTACGTGTATGTCCCTGCGGACCTATTTTCACCCCATGAATATTTTTATCAATGGACATTTTCACCACTCGAAAGAAAATCCCCCATGGACCTATTTTCCTTAATGACTTTTTTTTTTTTTTCAAAGACGCCTACTTTTTTACTAAACCTATTTTCTCGTGAACTAATTTTCCCCATTGATGTATTTCTCCCCATGGACCAATTTTTCTGTCGGCCTTGAATCTCTCCATGGATGCAAGTTTCCTACATGGACGTATACCCTTGGACATATTTTTCACAATGAACTTATTTTCCCCATAAACCTATTTTCCGGCTTGGTTATATCACCCACTGATGCGTGCAGTTGAAACACTGACTCTTAACCAACAGACGTATTGCACGATGGACCTGTTGTAACGCACTGGAAATATATATCAACTTCAGCATGATTCCCGAATAATATCCTTTGTGGACCGATTTTCCGCACACTGATCTATTCCCAACTCGGACGTATTCACTTAAGTGACCTAATCCCAGAGGCCTGTTTTTCCCACAATCCGTCCATCCACCTACACACATACCCACCAACGCACATAGCCACAACCTTACTCAGTATAGTATGTCCCAAAAGTAGGACGACATAAACCCGTCTTTTGCCTTGTCCTACAGGTAGCCCTGTAACTTGCCATACTTTGATGATAGAAACTCCGTGTGCAAACAGCTAGATAAGGAGTTTATTACGAGCTCACAACAAAATAGTCCCTTCTTGAATGTCTGCTCTGAACTGATGCAGTGGCGCCGTCGTCCCAGGCTTGGGGCCCTGGGAAAGCTTGCTAGGTCAACAAGATTAGTGGGGGCATGTATGCATTGGGGGGGGACATATATACATCGGGGGTAGACATATTGTGGAGGGGGTACACTGCTCCCCCGGGTAGCTGAGATGGTGTCTCCTGACACCAGGAGTTATATGATGTTTGATTATAGTATTAAGGCAAGGTCGGGGAGGTTTGTACAAGGGATAAATATGATACAGGGGCAGTAGGGGAGACATGGCCATGTTGAGGGGAGGGAATTAGAAGGATATATACAGATAAGATATACAAGGATTAATAGGTATGTGTCCAGTAAGGGTCGAAGGTATACATAGATATAATGGGGATTATACAAGAATATCTTGAGACATGATAAACAAGGAGTAGATATGAGAGTTCTTTTGTTGTTCTTCGTTCATTTTTTTTTTGTTGTTGTTGGTAGTTTCTGTAGGATACACTGTCACTCAATAATGCATTAAAGAAATACCATCATTTTCTAGTAGGAAGGGTTCTGTTCACAGTTTGGTTAATTGGCAGATGGCAATGGTAGTCACTGAATGTGAGGGCACTAAGTACGGGGAGTTTCGACGTCGTGTGTAGGGCGTACTATGCCTGTAGCGACTCTGATTTCCTGGAGTCGGCGTTCCATTTTTCTGACACAACAATGCACTGCACATATGATGAGTAGAAAACCTATGAAAGCGATAACCACAGGGGGAAACACAACTGTTGGATGAACCCAGGAACGGCTGAAGGCCAGAGAAAATTGATCCATAATGAAGTCACTGTCATTGAGGAATGTTAGCATGTGCAAGTTAGGGGAGGTGATGGTAATGTTGGCAGATGGTAGGGTGGAAGGCATGTCGATTGGTTGAAAGATGTCATAGGAGTGTTTACGGACAGCTTGGTGATAGCAAGTGACGTAAGTGATGACGGACTCTGATTTGACGGTACAATAGTCTGGTGCTTTGTAGAGACCACTAGCAGGGATGGATCGAACCGAAGAACCAGGACACATGATTGTGACAGAGATGGGAACAGCAAAGAAGAAGTACTGGACATGGTTGAGGTGAGCATGGTGGACCGGGAGTTCTGGAGCTGGTACAAAAGAAGAGGCCAAGTAGATGGAATGGTTGTGAACTAAAGCAGACTCACAGGGTGTAGCACTGCTAGGGAAGATAGCGAAAAGGTGGGCAGCACAGAGATGAGAGGTCGGAGTAAGGGAGGAACATTTCTGGAGGTCTGTGGAAGAAAGGGAAGGCAACAGAAAGATGATCATGGGAGAGGAGGAAATATTCTGAAGGAACAGATGCTTGTAACAAGGAGTTGTTGAGGCGGAAAGGGAAAGGGAATGATGTGGAAAAGGTTAAAAGGTTATGGCAGAACGGAGAGGAATATGGACGACGACGTACTTGGTGAGAAGAGTGGCTTCGAGAACAGGATAATAACATTCGAGGGAGGAGTAGGGGAGGACTGGGGATAGACCGAAGGTGGAGTAAGCCCATTCCAGAACAGAAAAAAGAGCTGAGACAGGTACTAAGACGGTAGTGACACGTCCATTTATAGCATCGACCGGGATACAAACCAAGGTAGAGACTTGAGACAGGAGAGAGTCAATGGCCAGTTGGAGATTATCCATGTTGAGTTTGAGGTAGAAGAACTGAGAGATAACGTTGAGATCTGAAAGGTGTCGTTGTAAGATATCGGTGAAGTTGTTTAGAGTGGACGTGACTTCTCATTTAGGTGGGTCGTAAGCTTCTGTAACATAGTGTGTTGGATTTTGATGACTCGGCATTGGGATTCTAGAGCTGAAGGTAAATGAGTGAGATCAGATTTGAAGCCAGAAATGTCAAGGGCTGTAGCAACGCCAAACAAGCCATTCAGAATCTCACCGCCGAAGTCGAAGAGACCTCGTTTCACACGAGAACGACCTACGGGTGTCTGAATGGAAAATGTGTCATTGAGCTCAGTGAATCTGTTACTTATGTACTGCGATTGCCAGGAGAGTGGTAGGAAAAGGTTATAGAGATACTCATTCGGGTTGTGTGTCCCCATGATGGCCGTGAGATGGGTCTTGATTCCGTGGAGCGCGTAGGCAGGTAGGGCAATGGCTACGTCGGCCAGAGGCGCAAGATCGTAGCGCAAGGAGACTAGTTCTTCGATAAGCATTACCTCACCTCCTGAGCCAACCAAGGCCCCGGGACGTACTCCACCATCGTCCTGACATGACCCAGACCCCAGGAGGGTCAGCACTGCCAGCAGGGAGATCGCTAACATCGTACCTAGAAAATCAGGGTAGAGTTAATGGTGGAGGTCTTGAAGAGGTTGATGGGCAGAGTGCAGTTTGGACTGATATTGATTGGTTGATGAATGAGTAGATGGAGGTGGAGATGAAGGAGACTGAGGGATAGGTGGAGACAGAGTAGATTGAGGGATGTCTGGAGGGGAAGGGGGTTAGGAGGTTGTGTAAGTGACTCTTCCAACACAAGGCCACAGGGTGCTCGCTTTAAGTCATCGACGTGGACCCATCTGGTGTCCTTAGTGGACAGGTCCTGGAGGTGAAATTTGTTGCCTTGTTGAGTGAGGACGCGGTGGGGCCCTGTAAATTTGTCATCCAACTTAGAGGAATGCGTATCGGAATGAGCAAAGACAAGATCGCCTACACTGATAGCGATAGGAGAGGCGGATTTATGTTGGCGCTGCAGCATGCCCTCCTGAGAGGAAGCCAAAGTGGATTGGACATACTGGTGGATTGTCTGGAAGTTGGCCAATTTTAGTTTAACATAATCATCCATGTTGTAGATGGGTTCTGGCTTTGAGGATAAGAGAGAGTATGGGAGGTCCTTGTCAAAACCAAAGAGGACGAAGAAGGGAGATTCAGCAATGGATGCATTGATGGAGCTATTGACTGAGGATGCCACTTGGGGAAACCAGTCATCCCAGGATGAACTATGGGAGCCTAGATGTCTGAGGCACTCTAAGATTTTTCGGTTGTGGCGTTCTACAAGGCCATTGGAAGCCGGATGGTTAGGCACGACATTGCACTTACTGATATGAAAGCGGCGACAGATCTCATCTAGAAGGCTATTGTTGAACTCTGTACCGTTGTCAGTAAGAATGGTATGAGGGGTACTGAACGGGCAAATTACGTGATCTACAAAGGCACGTGCAATGCTCTTCGCGGTCTTGTCGGAGAGGGGTACGAGGACACAGTAGCGGGAGAAGTGGTCGACCGCTACGAACAAGTACTCAGCGCCGGATTCCGTGAGAGGTAGTTTTAAGAGATCGATTGAGACAGTTTCCCATGGTCGTGACGGGATTGGGTATTGTAAGAGAGGTGCAGGTAAGCCGGTTGATCCTTTGTGGTGGTGGCAGGAGAGGCAAGAGTCACAGTGGGCATTGATATCGCGGTGCATGGTTGGCCAATAGTATTTGAGACGTGCTTGGCGCAAGCATCGGTCTTTACCTGGATGGGAAGCTTGAGGGGTATTATGAACAATGTGAAGAACCTTGGGTATCAGGGCAGTGGGGACAATAAGTTGGCGTACTTTGCGACTGGGCATGTCTTTGCCTGTTAGTTGTGTTTTCCTGTACAAAAGATCATCATCTAGCATGAACTCATCTAGTGATACTGGCTGAGTAGGTAAGGTCGAGGCATCGCCAGATTTTAGGAAATAACTGACTTTGGACCATATGGGGTCTTGGCGCTGAAAGTTTCGAACAACTTCTGACGTTAGTGTAGTGTTATCAGTTACTTCGGGCTGCAGTGATGTTATAGCTGCTGCTACATGACGTGAGAGTGCGTCTGCGACTACATTAAACTTGCCTGGTACATATTAAAAAGTGGGATTAAAGTCCTGGATGATGACGGACCATCTAGCTAGCCTACCTGTTAGGTTGCGGTTCTTGAACAAATCACATAGTGGAAGGTGGTCTGTTTGGATATGCATTGGATAACCATAGACTATATCTCTGAAATGTTTCAAAGACCAGACTACCACTAGTGCTTCGATATCTGTGACACTGTAGTTACGTTCAGCGGTTGTAAGGGTGCGACTAGCATACACTATTAAGCGCTTCCTTGATGCTTCATCGAGTTGCATCAAAACGGCACCAAGTCCAGTGCCTGAGGCGTCTGTGCAGAGAAGGAAGGGTGTGGTATAATCAGGGAACGCTAGAACAGGGGCATTTACAAGAGCTGTCTTTAGCTTTTGGAAAGCCTGTGACTGGTCGTTAGTCCAAACAAAGGGCACATTCTGCTTGAGTAAGTGGGTCAGAGGAGCAGCGATCTTTGCGTAGTCTTGTATGAATCTACGATAATAGCCACTGAGGCCCAGGAAACTTCGTACGGCTTCGGCAATGGTAGGTTCTGGGAAGTTAATAATCGCCTTAGTTTTATCCCCATTAGTATGAATGCCTTGTGCATCTATGACATGGCCTAGGAATTTGATTTTCTTTCACAGGAAGTCACATTTACTGAGATTGATTTTCAGGCCTGCGAGCTGGAGGCGTTCAAAGACTTGCTGGAGTTTGGTAAAATGGTCAGGGATGGATTTACTCACAACAATGATATCATCTAGGTAAGCAAAAAGAGTGTGTCCCATCATACCGCTGAAGACTGAATGGATTAGTCGCATGAACACGGAAGGAGCATTTCTCAGACCAAAAGGGAGTCTCTTAAACTGAAAATGTCCGGAAGGGGTGCTAAAAGCTGTAACTGGGTGAGAGGACTCTTCCATTTCAACCTGCCAGTAGCCGGTGAGGAGGTCTAAAGATGAAAAGACTACGTTATTTTCACCAAGGGATTGTAGCAAATCAGTAAGGACAGGTAATGGGAAACGGTCTGGAATGGTGACAGAATTTACCTTACGATAGTCGACTACTGGTCTAAAGTTGCCGTCCTTCTTTGGTACTAAGAAAGGTGGGCATTCCATGGACTGAAGGAAGGCTCAATAATGTCCTGGTCTAACATGTTCTGTACCATTTGATCTGTCTGCTTTCTCTGGCTGTGGGGAAATCGATACGCTGGTATGTAAATCGGCTGAGTTCCTGGTAGTAGTTCAATCGCATGTTTGACAAGGTCTGTTCTACCCATCGGTTCACCGGGTAAGGCAACCACGTTTCTGTACGAGGTCAGAAGGTCGAGGAGTTGGGGCATATTTTCTGGGAAATCTGTGCAAGTGAGATGTGAGAGCATATCGGGTGAATATGTCGGCGCAGATCCCGTAGAGTTAATAGTACTTACACCGATTGGCGTACAATCACCAGTCTGAATAGTAGGAATTGAGGAATCCTGGCACACCTTTACGGCTGCTGGGTATACTAGGAAGTCTCCAATCTTTACACCACTTTTAAGTTTTAGTGGGGCATTTGTGACATTGAGCAAGTACAGGTAGCATAATCTGTCCTCTAAGACTGTATACCACGCTGACTCATAAGTCAAGCCATTCACACAACACGTCTCAGGTAGTGTTAGTACATCCATTCCTTCTTTCGCACCGGCAACACAAACAGAGACTTTGGTGAACTCATGCGGTAACAAAATTGTGCACTTATTCGTTACTGCACGTTTCGTCTCTGCGTGTTGCAGAAGATCATTCACACTGTGTGAGGTAGGTAATTGACACATGGCTGAGTCAGCGATAGTGTTGTCAGGAGAGGAGGTAAGAGCCATTTCCGAAGGCTGAGAGGATGTATCAGTAGACACTGAGGAATTTATGTCCTTGCTCACAGTCAGCAAAGGAATGATCTCTGTATTCGCAGATGATGATGGTGGTGGTTCGGGCTGGTCTGGACTTTTTGGTAGTGATCGGGACAAAGGTAACTGAAGGACTGATTTGATCGTAAGAACAGGACGGGGACATTCCATATTGTAAACTGGGAATCCAGAAATGTCTATACTACCACAGGCAGGTCATAATGCAATGGAGTGTTGTGCTATGGTGGAGAAACCAATAAGGGCATCTGTGGGATACTGCAAGTCATTAGTGACATGAAATTCAATTGGGATAGGGGGCAAATCTCTGTCGTTTGACTTCTAGGGTGACTCTTCCCTTAACCTTAAACTCTGAGCCTTCGACACCACATAGGCGAATGTCTGGTGGTTCTAGGAAACTGACGTGGTTGTGATGTCATTGAATAAGATGTAAGGAATTGTCGGAGATCAGATTTACTATAGATCCTGTGTCCAAGAAGAATGATGTTGGTATGTCATGACTGCATCTGAGAATGACTAAACCCAAGGATGTTATGGGACCTACATGGCGGATGGGGAGTTGGGTGTCTGGTTCTACATGATATTGGTCTGATACGGGCGCAGCGCTTCCCTCGACTGTTGGCGGTTGAGGTAACGACATTCCTCTGTGGTGTGAGTCATGCTGGATTTGTGGTATTTGCAGTGTGGACGACGGGAGCGGGAAGGCGTACGCTGTCTGGTTTGGGTGTGAGAACATCTGTATTTACGGTCGCAACTGGATTCTCGATGTCCAGGATGACCACAGTGCCAGCAAAAATCGAAGATTGTCTGTTCTGTCGGACGCTAGATTGATCACGACCTGCGGTAGGAGAACGATGCGTGGCAGGTCTGCCGCATGTGTTGGGACAGGAGCGAGATTGGTCTGGGGTAGTGGAGGTGTGACACACTGAGGAGGCCAAGGGTTGGGCGGTGCCCTGACGCGTGTAGTTCAAACCTGCTCTTTCATGAATGGCTTTACTGACCTGAATAAATTTATCTCCTGGACTGAAACCGATTTCCAAGGCTAGCTCTCGCTGTTTAGGAGTAAGCCAGTGAAGGAATCTCAGGTAACCAATTAAGTCAGAAAAGTTGGTGAGTGAAAGCACTGGAACGCCATTATTGTCTTCTAACCATTTCGTGCCTACCAGTAATTGGAGCATCTCGCTACTAGTTGCTTTCATGGCGGTGGCAGCTTCGTGGAGCTTGGCATATTGCGCTGGGACGCTCAAGTTCTCGTCTAGTTGGTTTAGGAGATTAATGAATCCCATGAGAGACGCGATATTTGAATGCTGGCAACAAAGGCTGATGAGTTCCGTACGAAAATCAGCAAAGGTATGAATGCTATCGAAATGTCCTGCACGGATCGCGGATCCGATGTCCGATTTGCCGTGGTGCAAGCGTCCCATGAGGTAGGCTACTTTGAGTGATTCATCAGTGATCTGCCGATTGTGGATGTCTGTTTCAACTTCTCTGAGGGATTCATAGACAGACCAAGTCGGGTCCTGGCCGGTAAATTTGGGGCGATTGGCATCGTCGAGATAGATAGACTGTGGAGGGTTGGCCATGGCTGGAAGAGCAGAAGTGGCGGTAGGAGAGGTGTGCGAGAGAGAGAGGGTAGTGGTAGTTAAGGGCGAGCAAGACGGGGTATGAAGTGAGGCAGGAGAGTGAACAATAGGGGAAGGAGTAGAGGAAGAAGAAGGGAGTGTAGAGGTATGGGTAGAGGAGGAGGTATCTGGATTTACGAGTGTAGGATGGGTAGTAAGTGGTTATGTGGGAAGTGAAACGGGAGTCTCAGGTACAGGGCAGTGGTACTCTTTACCACTTCGTAAGTGAGTGATCGTGTTAGAGTTGGCAGACGGTGTGTGATCAGGGGATGGTTCCGGGTCGAGAGGGCTGGTGTTAAGCGGTTGATGTGGAAAGTATGACATTTAATGCGGCAGTGGAAAATGAAATGAAGGATGAAGATGGATATGTAGGTGGAAATGGGTAATATAACAATGAGAGAATGTAAGACACGAGTAGGTGTGAAAACGAATGAAGATGCGGGGATGGATGGTTTAAATAAAAGGCGAAGGATGAGATGGATAATAAATAACGTAGGTGAAGATGAAAACAGGGTAATGGAAATGAGATGGAATATTTACAAAAGATCCAATCTGTAGAGAAAATCGAGGATAATCTCTATAGAAAGGTAAGGTATACTATAGTTACACCGTAGAGACGGAAGTGACGAGATGTATGACGTGCAGGTGTGGCTGGGCATAGCGGGGCTGGGGCGGGCGGGGTGGGGCGAGGCGGCGGTGGAGAGACAGCTGGTGGGAGAGGAGATTGGTTGGGATCGAGACTGGAGCAATATGTTGGATAAGTCTTAAGTCGAGACGGGAAGAGACGCTGCGATGAATCACTGGCAGGGAGTAGCGGTCCTAGGAGGCTCACGCAATTCAGACCACATGTGGCGGCGGCGGGGCCGGTGGTGGGGTGTGAGGGCAGATGTTGGTTCAATGCAGGTGTAGAGCTGTTGAGTTGCAAATGCAGAGAATGGTGGTGGGCAGACAGTGGGCAGACAGTGATAAGTGGCACCGTAGGGGCAGGATTTATGATGAGTTCGGAACAGGTGCCGGGAACAGGTGAAACAGGTGTGTAGGTCGGCGTGGAGACACTTGTGGGCAGGAACAAGGTGTGTGGGTGGGGTTGTTTTAGAGGTGAGCACTGGTGAGAGAAATTGTACACCCGGAATGCACAGTCGGTTATTACACCACGAGAGGCATTGAGGAGGGGTGAGGCTGTGAGATGCGAGACGTCGTGTATCTGTTGGTGTCACTAAATATTGTAGGAGGCGGTCAGAATCTGATGGTCCGAACCACTGCTGCTACTAAATGTAACTTCCCATACTTTGGTGATAGAAACTCCGTGTGCAAACAGCTAGATAAGGAGTTTATTACGAGCTCACAACAAAATAGTCTGCCCTTCTTGAATGTCTGCTCTGAACTGACGCAGTGGCACCGTCTTCCCAGGCTTGGGGCCCTGGGAAAGCGTGCTAGGTCAGCAAGTTTAGTGGGGGCATGTATGCATTGGGGGGGGGACATATATATATCGGGGGTAGACATTGTGGAGGGGGTACAGCCCCACCACCCACCCCACTTAATGCGCGAACCAAACATACCCCACTTAACCAGCCCAACAACCATTTCCCTCTCTCTCGCCCACCCACTTCACCTAATCCGCCTGTGAAACCACCAGCCTACACTAACCAATGCACCCACCAAGTCACCAACCTACCAACCCGCATATCATACCCCACAAGTCGGATGACTCTCAGTTCTACACACACACACACACACACACACACACACACAGGCGGGGTGGATTTCCTTACACGAAAGATGAGTCTCACCGCTTAACTCTGTCGGTAGAAAATAGAACACTTTACAGGGAGGTTGCCAGGCCGTAGATAATGGGCTTCATTCCGGCTACATACACATGATTATATGCGATATGAGTAAATAACGTGCTCGAGCAAAGCAGTGAATTTTTCCTTTGGCTGATGACGAAGAAGTTTATTTATCCCAGGATAACGTCTCGTCGGGCAAAATGAAAAATGGGTTTTATTTAGGGTAACGCCAGTTGACTTTTCAAATTATTAGGCAGGCCGCGTAACTTCTGTTAAATGCCTTATGTTCGCATTTGTTTTCTCTCTAGTGGTTGGCACCTGGAGATTTCTGGAAAACTCATGAGTATTTTTCTCATTAACGGGATATCCCTCTCTGAACAGAGAGGCAAATTAAAGCACAGTGTTTTGTTAAATCAACAGCATTTATCTCCTAATTCATTATTCCTGCAATAGCAATCCTTAAAAAAAAAAAAAAAAAAAGACCCTTCATCACAAAGCAAGGCAAGTTCTAGTGACTGATGAAAGAAATATTCACATTGTGGCCTGTTTCCAATAGAGCACAGGAATCCAGGGTTTCTCATCCCTTGCATTTCCCTGCGCCAGTCTGTCTTCACCTCATTTATCCAAAATTCACAGGCTCCCACCATACACGCTCTCTCTCTCTCTCTCTCTCTCTCTCTGTAACAAATGGAATGCCTCGAGCTTGTTCACTCTTTGTGTTCGCTGATTCAAATCTACAGTACAGGAAGTCGTGATGTGAAATCAAAGAAACATATTTAAGTCACTTGCTTGGTATTGTAGGAGAAAAAATATTTACTAAATAATAAATATGATATTTTCGTGTTATCAGACTCAAACCTTCAGAATAAATATTATTAATAGTTTATCCATTAGTACAAGCCCAAAGCTGAAGGGATATTTTTCGACAGAAATGAATCGAAGGCAACTTCTGTGCTCGTGAATGCGACGTGCCACATACACGGGTTGGCTGGACGAGGGTGGCTAACAACTGGCCGCAATAGTACATGTATACAAGCCTGCGTGTGTGTCCGTGTGTATGTGTGCGTGCGTGCGTGCGTGTCGTGTGTGTGTGTGTGTGTGTGTGTGTGTGTGTGTTTTGTCCACACACGCACACATCAGGTGCATGTGCATGTATTGCCCCAGTGCTGGGATTTTGAATCAAGAGGTAATTTTATAATGCATGTCGTTTCTGTCTATCTACCTGTGTATGTGACTATGTATAAGTATCTACTTAGGGTGTAGAGAGAGAGAGAGAGTTATATATATATATATATATATATATATATATATATATATATATATATATATATATATATATATATATATATATATATATCCTTGCCTATGTATAGATGAATATATCATATATATGTGCATGTTGTACATGTCTATGTATGCACGCCCACATACCCATATCTTTATACATATGTACCTATCCTGTACATGCAGTATGTCTATGGCTACATGTACATGAATATATATACATTTATGCATTGATATATACGTATATGTTTGTGTGCATATGTGCCTCTCTCTGCATACGTATGTACTGTAGTCTGTTTCCAGCAAAAGTCAAGCGACCGGCTTGATGAGCCGCACCCCCAGTTTCAACCCCTCCCACCCCCTCCCTCGTTCCCAGTCATTCGCCTACCCTCCACCCTCCCCATATTCAAGGGCAAGATAGTAAGGCCTGTCTCAACCACTCTTCCATCATCCATTTGTCTTGGGAAATAATGGTTTTGTTATGATAACCAATAAAAACACATTACACAGTGTTTTACTCCATAGTAGCCTATAGTTATTTGTACTCCATGATCTGAACGGAGGGTGATATAAAACTAATATATTCGTATGATAGTGAGGTCTGTAATCATACAATTTATCATTTTGATGGTTGTGTCCAGTCAGTGTGTAAAATTAAACAGTCGGCAGCTATACGCAGATGTTTGTAGTGGTCGGCGGTTTGCTCCTTCTCTTACTTGACCTAATCACTGTTACTTTACAAGTTCTGTTATAGGTCATTACCATTAGTTACTACTAATTCCCCATGTGTGATAATAGCAGTGTTACTGATAAGTAAAACACAGGATCTGTATTATCTTGGTTACTGATGTCTTAATACAAGATATCGGATAACATTGGGCGACAGGGACTGGATGACAGCTTGTCTGGTGGTTAAACCGCCTAAGCTGGTCAAGCCGAGGCCATGACGTGGTTGCTGGCATTACCAAAGGTCAGTCAGTATTTAGATGCCATTCACTGCTGCTGACAATATTATAAGTATCAAGGTCAATTTCATACAAAGGATAGCCAACAGTCGAGTGAGCCGTGTGGTGTTCTGACCCCGCGCACACCATACAGCCAGGGCCGAATTACCAAATATAGGCAAATTAAAGACTTCACCAGATCCTGTTTCAGAAATCTGCCACTAGGTTCGCTTCCGTCGCCCAGCTGTGATGCGGGGTAGGTATTGATAAAGTAGCCAATGCTTAATTTCTTTTTAATTTTGACACAAAGTAAAACAGGTCAAAACATATTTTACTCATCAAATTACCCAGATGGCATGATATGCTACAAAGAAATTACAATATGGGAGCCCTTTGATTATATATAATGTAACATAAGTGTCATTTTGTAAACGCCGCTTTCGTCAGTTTACTCATCTCTGTAAGCATAACATAAGACAAAACCTAGGCAGTTTTACTAGAACCATCCATAAAGCAAGATAACAGTGATTAAAATATTTGTCATTCGCTAGTATCCACAAAAGAAAATAGATGTGTAGCCGCAAATTTAGCAACACCTTTCGATCTGCCGCCCTGCCTGACGTATGACTTTTCCTAACACTACGGACCTTTTGAACGTCTTGGTCATCTTAGTAACCAAAGTCTAACACAAATAATTCTTTTAAATGTTTCCCTGGCTCCACTGCACAGTTTGATAAGTTTAAACTTCAACACCTCGTATTATAGTGTCGTACCGCACTGGCGTTTGTTTGGATTAATATGGCTGACTCACCAACTAAGCAATCGTTCAGTACATTATTTTCAGTGGAACTTCTTACTAATTTAAAGCATGCTAAAGCACACACATCAGAAGTCCTGAAGGTAATCTCCTTTTACTAACTGCACACGATTAATTCAAATATATATAAATAGACAGCACACTATTTTAGTCCCCAAGCTAAGATTCTCTGAAAGCCTGGTTATTTTTTCCTTATAGGTATATGTATATGCGCTTGATTGAATAGGAAAAAATATTCCTATAAATAGCAGTATTATTATAAACTTAGTATTCAGTACAATTGCACAGGTCTTTAAAACCCCGCAAAAATATTTAATTGAGGCTGGGCGACGCTACACCACCTGGTGGCAGACCGCTGAAACAGGTTTGGTGAAGCCACTAACTTGGCAACTGCCTTCCAAGCCACAGCCTGTCACAGGCCATCCAGACTTCCAGAGCGGAATAAATATACGCTTTCGGCGTCCAAATAAGTGTCATCACCCATCAGGCCATCAAAAAGGGCCATTATAAGCCATGCCAACATTTCACTGTAAATAACGGAAAAAAGAAATCTGTATGTTCCAGGGCAGCAGTCTGCATTGCCTACCAAGCCACAGCATGGTTAATCTGGCGCTGCATACAACCAACCCCCTCCACCCCTTGCCTTAGCCGCTTATCGCCGCTCACTACAGCAAGAGACCCTCCACCACCTGTTAACCATATCAGGAATATAACCTTGCCTTATATATTTATAACTGCAATAGGGTGTAATTTGCGATTCGCACGACTATAACTCTGACATATTTTGAAAAAGGTAACCAATAACTAAATTGGCCAAAAGGATGATCTGCAAAGCAACCACATAAACTTGTCTCGATTGCAGCTTATGCTAATAAGCATTATCGTGCCATACAACAGATAATTCAGTATATTCGTTTTCAGTGAGAACATTTTCAACAAAGAGTTGACAAGTGACAGTTCAAACAGGTCAGTGTTACTTATAGCAACATAATAGATGTAGCGATCAGGTTAACCTTATGATTATTTGCTCTTCAACTTGTGTCTTATGTCTGTTACCACTTCCCCCTATCTCTGTGTGGCCATCGTTTTTCCCATTAACTATCGTCAGCTGAAACGTCAATTGCCTCAGAGAGGGAAGGATGTTAAATGGACAAACGGTTTTAGTTACGCAAATATTTAATAAGGAAGACTAACTGACTACCGGTATATATAAGAACACATTTTAAAACATGAAACAATGGGGTCAGAAATTGGATTTATATGATAATGGATAACTGGGGAAGTGATAAGGTAACCCTGTCAACACCGAGTAGGACCACCCACCACCTTTGCTGTCGCCCTGTTCCAGTTGCCCTACAATAACATGTGGTATAGTGACAATATTGAATGTTTAACTAGAGATCTGGTGTTTTATCCTGACTTACCCTGCAGAGTTAAAGGCTACGTTCAAACTAATATATTATAATCTGCTATTGCACTGCACATCAAAAGTAAGGTCTTACTCTGTACCAATCATTGAATGCTTATTTGCCATATTGCTAAATTATAAATATCACTATTATATGACGCCGTGAACAATATTGTAATGCACACTTTATGGTGATAATAAAGACCTATTTATGAGCATTGGTGGAGAAAACACACACACACACACACACACACACACACACACACACACTATCGACCACAGGCAGAGCCGTCGACCCAGGGCCCATTTCCCTCTCCCCATGACTCCATCACAACGTGTGACGGCCAGCTACCTCCCCCCTCCCACACACACACACCACCGACCACTACAAACATCTGCTTATAGCTGCCGACTGTGTAACGTTACACACTGAATAGATACAACCATCAAAATGATAAATTGTATGATTACAGACCTCACTATCATACGAATATAATACTATATCACCCTGCATTCAGATCGTGGTGTATAAATAAC
>NC_137005.1:18843909-18908909 GCF_032717465.1 Coenobita brevimanus
GAATATTATTAAACATTAGTGGGTATACCTGTGGAAGATTTTGTCGGGTTGATAGGTGTAAGAACTGCGTCTTAGATGCATTAAAAACAGCCATATTATTTTTACCCCAGTCAGAGATACGAGCCAAGTCAGACATTAGGTGTGCCATAGCCTCATCCCTTGTTTGTTGAAGTAACTGCTGAGATGGATGTTGTGGGAACCGAATGGAAAGGTGAAGGGTGGAGTCATCAGCGTATGAGTGGATAGGGTTAGATGTACAGCTCAGATCATTGATGAATAAAAGGAAGAGAGTTGGTGATAGAGACAGGAGCCTGAGGAACACCACTGTTGATAGATCTAGGAGAAGAACGATGGCCGTCATACAACAGCAGCTATAGAACGACCAGAAAGGAAGCTAGTGATGAAGGCACAGATAGAAGGATAGAAACCGTGAGGAGAGCAGAGTTTCTGGTAATTAAAGATTTATGCCAGACTCGATCGAAAGCCTTTGAGATGTCAGGAGTGCAGCTGGTGGCAAAGCATTCGCCAAAGTCCCGAAAGGAGGATGCACCAGAGTCTGAAAGGTAGGTGAGAAGATCTGCCAGTGGAGCGTCCTCTCGGCCGGAACCAGACGAATACTGGCGATCGGAAAGGAAGGATTGTGAGAGGAAAGATGCGCTTAAAAATTCTTCTATTGAGAATTGACTCGAAAACTTTTGAAATACAGGACGTTAAAGCAATTGGACGATAGTTGGAGTGGTTGAGAGTGGTCACCCTTCTTTGGGACTGGCTGGAATAAGAGCAAACTCTCCAGCAGAAGGAAAGCCTAAGTTGACAGACAAAAGGCAGAAAGGGTTATGCCTAGGCTTAGGGTGTGGTGTAAAGCACAGAAGCACAATGTTCTTGAGAACAACAGGAGGAGGACCCCGATCACTAGCCCATATGCCTTGTTAGTTCTGAGGCCAGTGATGGCTTAAAAAATACATCAGCTGAAGAGAAATTTCGATGTCAGCCATGAGGGAAGTCAGAGGGGGAAGTGATGGATATTGAGGAACGCGGAGATCGTCTAAGGTGGAATTGGAGGAGAAAAGCGTCTGTGCAAAAAGGAATTCTGCTTTATCAGTAGAAGAAATAGCTACAGAAACCCATCAGAGTAGAAAGAGGAGGGAAGGATGATGAGGTAAAGTTGTTAGAAAGATTTTTGGCAAGGTGCCAGAAGGAGCGGGAAGAATTTGAGTTGGAGAGTTGAGAGCATTTAGTATGGATGAAATTATTTTTAGTAGAGCGAAGAACAGACTTAGCACAATTCCGGGCAGAAACGTAAAGATGATGTGATTCAGGGGTGGGTTGGCTCCAGTACCTTTTGTAGGCCCTCTCCTTGTTGTGGACAGCATTAGAACAAGCGTGATTAAACCAAGGCTTTCTTGCGTTAGTCAAAGGATATGAGAAAGGAATGTATGCTTCCATGCCCGAAAGAATAACCTCCGTAATGCACAAGGCACCCTCAGATGGCTGCCGGCCATGGAAGCAATAATCATTCCAGGGAAAATCAAAGAAGCACTGCCTGAGGGCCTCCCAGTCCGCGGCTCCAAAATGCCACAGATGACGTTTCCCTGGAGGGTCCACAGGCCGTACCAGAGTGATAGGACAGGTTAAGGTAATAAGGTTGTGATTGGAGGAGCCCAACGGAGAGAAAAGATTAACAGAGTAAGCAGAAGGATTAGTTGTGAGGAAGAGGTCAAGTATGTTGGAGGTCTCTCCAAGGCGGTCAGGGATACTGGTAGGGTGCTGTACAAGCTGCTCTAGGTCATTAAGGATAGAAAAGATGTAGGCTTGTTCACCAGGTGGATCAGTGAAAGGAGAGGAGAGCCAAAGGTGGTGGTGAACATTGAAATCTCCTAGAATGGAGATTTCAGAGAAAGGAGAAATGGATAGAATGTGTTCCATCGTAGAAGTAAGATAGTCGAACAATTTTTGATAGTCAGTAGAATTAGGGGATAAGTAAACAGCACAGATATATTTAGTCAGAGAATGACAGGAAAGCCGAAGCCAGAGTGTAGAGAATTCAGAAGAATCGAGTTTAGGAACACGAGAGCAAGATAAGTCGTTGCGTATATATACACAACAGCCACCTTTGGCTTTGAAATTAGTATAGAGAAAGTAGGAGGATACAGAAAAGGGTTTGCTGTCAGTTGCCTTAGACAGCTGAGTCTCAGTTAGAAAAAGAAGGTGAGGTTTAGAAGAGGAGAGGTGGTGCTCAACAGAGCGAAAGTTTGAGGAAAGGCCGCGAATGTTGCAGAAATGAAGAAGAGAGTCAGACACTGGTTCCAGGCACCTCGAGTCGTCACCGGGAGAGGTGCTTGTACTGTCCTTGTGCAGGGATTTTGAAGCAAGAGGTAACCTTATAATGCATATCTTTTTTGTCGATCTCTCTACCTGTGTATGTAGCTATGTATCTATGTTGAATGTATACATATATACGAGTATATATATATATATATATATATATATATATATATATATATATATATATATATATATATATATATATATATATACATATATATATATATATATATATATGATACACATGTGCATGTAGCATATGTATAGGTATGCACATCTGTACATATACCTCTATCTTTATACATGCATAGCTGTCCTGTACATACAGTATGACTATGGATATATATATATATATATATATATATATATATATATATAATTCATGGATTTATACGTATATGTATGTGTGCATATGTGCCTCTCTGCATACGTGTGTCCAAATGTATGTATAAATGTGTCCTTTTGCTCATTCCTAATCTTGTGATTATAATTACTGCAACATCTTTGTACCATGTATGGGTCACTGTACAGTATGACTTTGTTCATTATGTTGCGTGTAATGATAATTACTTCTATACCTTCTACGCCCTAAGCCATCAGTGAATCATTTTTTGTTCTCGTGCACCTTTTCCTGCTTGGCCTTCAGCAACAATGTTTCCCAGAATGTTGGGGTTTGTACTGAATGGTAAATAAAGAATCTAAATAAAAAATTAAGAGTAGTTTTGTTTTCTATTGAATAATAATTTATGTGCTCTGTAATTTAAAGCTAATTATTTTCTAAAGTATTTGTCAAAAACAATACTTTATAGTTTTTTATGTACTCAATACATATTGTACCTCGCATGCCTCGAATGGGGTCAGTCGGGATTGCCCTCAATAAATCTTTAAAGTCTTTGAAGTCTACGATTTGTTTTTTTCCTGCATTTGTCCACATTTTCCTCCGTTCTTAATTGTACTCAGTTTGACAGTTTTCCCTCTGAATGCATCTATGTAGCCTATACCTTTGCTTCCTGCAAGGCTATCAGCAACAAACTTTTTTTTAGTGTTGTGGCTTGATTTGAATGGTGAATAAAGAATCAAAATGTAAATTTTCATACATATGTGCATATATTTCTAATTTTCTCTTTCATAAAACTTTGTGTGTGATATGTATGTTTTGCTACTGTAATTCTTCACTCTTTTTAACGTCATATAAAGTGGTGTTTCCAGTGTCTGCAACTACAGTATACCCAATGTCATAATTAGCCTTATGTATGTATCAGTGTGGTTCCTTTGCACTTTTGTTCCCTTCCTGCTTGGCCTTCAGTGACCTCGTTTCCCAGAGTGCTAGGGTTTGTACTGATAGGTATATAAAAATGCTAAATGAGTATTAAAAACTGAGGGAACCGGGCCTTTTTAAACAACTTTACTAAACTGTGAAGTTGAGACGTAAGTGAAGCCCAGAGATTTGCCTTCTTTAAGTGTGGTATCATAGCTCTGGCCATGTCCACCTCTTCACTAAGTAATACGCCATCTGTGAGTGGATGCAGTTATAACATACGGCGGTACACATTAACTTTTGCCATAGTGGAATCGAATTTGGAATTACTGTGGTTTCTCATTAATTCATGGACGGCCTTTCATATTTTCTGTTGAAATGAGTCTTTTACAGGTTACTTCTCATTTTTCCTGAATTACCCTACCTACATTGCGGCAGGTGGTGGCGACCATTATTCCAGTCACTTGATGTAGTGCTGCCTACTTCTTCATTCACATTTATCATTATTTTTTCTGTCTGCCCTCCTTCTCCTATTTTCCTTATTTTTCTGTCACTTTCATTGCTCTTTTTTCCTTTCCAGGTGACTTTATATTGAGTGACAATCCTACTGATTTGCTGTAAGCCAGGAAACCATTTACACCGCTGGGTGGTAACCATAAAACCACAGGTGTTTCCTACATGTCAGCAGGTGGGTTGGAGGGTTAATGCCCCTCCCCATAAAACAACTAACTCAACGACAAACGACCACCCCTTACGGGATTATTGCATCTGGCTGTTGACAGGCAGAGATTTACTCTAGACAACTTTATTATTCTGTCATACCAGAAGAAACAAGTAGTGCCAGGCACAACAAACCTTGCCCGACTGCAGTTGTTTTATTGCTGTTTAATACTGAAACGGGACTGCCAGTTAAGCCTATATGTCCCACTGTCATGAACGTTTGCACGACGTGCCACTATCTTCATGTCTTCGCGTCGCTGCATGTTATCATGAGTAACGTGGCGTGATTTATATGGGACTTCCCGTATCTTGATAATAGTAACTATCGTCTTCAACGAGATTCGTGTTATAACCCCCTGAATATCCGTGTCCTTGAGATTGACTTTTCAAGTTCACTTAAGGTAAAATGTCTTCGTGCCAAATGAAAGCCCATAATACGAGTTCCTATATGTTCATAACAGTAAATATCTCTATTTTCAATCTGTTTCAAGTTATAGCCCTCTGAAAATCCATAACCTCAATTATGACATTTCATGGTACGCAGTTACCTCCAAAATTTTATCACTTTCTTTCGGGAACAGTGCCCAATTATTCTGAAAGTTTCGTGAAATTTATTTCACACATTTTTCCGTAATGCTGCTAACAAACAAACATCAATGAAGCAAACAAATAAAATCAACAAAAAACAATGCCTCGCCGGACTCCATCATCTGGATGAGGTAAAAAGAGAAAAGAGCTGGGATCGGAATGATATATATATCCAAACCTAAGTTTTAGTCGGGTGGTAAGTGATATTGTCTGTTGTCTAAAGGACGCGAGTTCGATCTCAGGATGGGGCAGGGAACGGTCCGACAATCTGAAATTCATAAAAATCGAGTTTAACGATATTCCACACGACCCACCGACATGTCATAAAAACACTGCTGCTGATACCATCCCATCTGTCCTGAATAAGGCAGGCCAAGTATGTAATCAATAATGGTATGTATTATGGGTGTTAATGGCCAAATGATAACATGTGAAGGTGTGTGACATGTAGGACTACTGAAGACTTTTGGAAATGGACTGTCAAGTCCATGCCCAGAGTTGGACTAGCAATAAAATAGTAATAATAATAATAATAATAATAATAATATAAATAACAATAATAATAATAATAATATAAATAACAATAATAATAATAATAATAATAATATAAATAACAATAATAATAATAATAATAATTCATAATTTTTTTAACTTCCCATATCCCTGTGGGAAGTTTTCTTGTTTTTGTCAACATTATTATTATTCCTACTCATTTTAAATTTGCAATATTTCAAAGGCCATTTGGCCTAGAGTCTTCAAACTTGGTCATCCTAGCCAGACAATTGTCCTTTTCTTTTGGCCAAATATGATGACAATCTGTCAACCGGATCTCTGGATATTAGCCGGAACACAGAAAAGTGACTAGGCACGCCATCTCAAGAATCATTTAAGCTAGAAAGCTGAAATTTTACTATGATACAGCCTTGCGTGCGGACACAGTGCAGAAAGGAGTAAGATTCCAATTGGTTGATTATTCTCTGAGATCCCCTGGGGCCCAAAATTGGAACTTTTCCAGAAATTCTGGATGTCATCTAATTTTCCATGAAAGATTGAAGCTAGATCTACCATACTTGGTGGACCTATAGACTGTGATGACCCAAGGTGACATGCACAAGATCAGTGACATGAACCTCAGGATTCTTTTATAGCTCGACTTCTAGTAGGCAATGGCTCTGGGAAGTTTTTCTTTATCAAAATTGCCCCCAGATAATTTTACGATGTTATAGTTATTATCATTATTACTATTACTAACAAGAAAGAGCACTCAGAAACTGAAACAGAACTGGTCAATGAATCGAATATATGACTTAACTGCTCCTCTGACCGTGACCTTCAAAAAATTATTCTCAAAATTGAACAGTTTCGTTCTTGCATAACCCTTAACACCTCCAGTATTTTAGGTTCAAATTAGACCAAATCTCTTTGAGTTCATCTTGTTTGGTGGCCTTGACCTTTGACCTCCCTCAGTGACCTTGACCTATGACCTTCCTCGGTAACCTTAGCTTTCGAGTGATTGTTCTTAATATCATATCTTTAGACTCCTGCTCGGGAAGTGAGAGCAGATGCCTTTTTCTTAACGTGTGTGTGTGTGTGTGTGTGTGTGTGTGTGTGTGTGTGTGTGTGTGCAAATGCAAAATAATTAAAAAGGTCTTAATCCAATTTAAAAGAAATCTGGTGTGGGAGGTACAGGGACAGCGATGACATTAAGCTATTGTTTTTCTAGCAATTCGATAGTTCTAAAAAAAAAAAAAAATAGATTTACTCCCTGACTGCCCTTCAATCCATCCACCAAGTTATGATAAAATCAAGCACACACATACATACACACACACACACACACACACACACACACACACACACACACACACACACTAGATCTAATATTTAGATCTAATATTTACAATATTTATTTGCTAGATTTAATATTTACAAGGCAAGAAAATGATATTGACAGTTTAATATATCATCCTCCACTCGGCAAAAGCGATCATGCAGTACTAAACTATAACTTCAGGATAGCATATGACATAGTAAACAGCAATGATAGTTACAAAAAGAGCCTAAACTATAAAAAGAGAAATTATCAAGACCTAAAGAAGTATTTCTTAGAAGTTGATTGGGAAAATGAGCTTAGAGGACAAGATTTAAACGCTGTATATAAAAAAATTTGTGAATTTTATGAAATAGGAGTCCAGAAGTACATCCCACAGCACAAAGAAGCAGATAAGAAAATACAGAAATGGTTCAATACAGAATGTAAAAAATCAAAAGAAAGAAGAGATTTGTTGTGGAATAGATACAGAAGGCACAATAGTGAAAGGGCGTACAATAATTACAAACAGGCAAGAAACGACTATATAAGAATAAGGAGGGAACCCCAAAAACAGTTTGAGGAGGATATAATAAATAAAAGTAGTGATCAACCAAAGCTGTTTTACAGCTATATCAGAAGCAAAACTAACGTAAAAGATATAATACAATCCATTACGGATGAGGGAATCACTTATACACAAGAGAAAGATAATTGTGAAGCACTAAATAAGAATTTCCAATTAGTTTTTACAGAAGAAAAAAAATTTGAGAGGGACTATGTGGAACACGCATGTCCACACATACTACCAGATATACAAATAGCAGAAAAAGTAATACAGGAGGAGTTAAGTAGATTAGACAGAGGAAAAGCAAGTGGTCCTGATGAAATTTCATGTTGGGTATTACGAGAATGTGCAAAGGAGTTATGTAAACCATTATTTTTAATTTTCAAGAAATCCTTGAGTCAAGGTAAACTACCAGATATGTGGAAAAAAGCAAATATTGTCCCCTTATTCAAGAAAGGAAATAGACAAAATCCACTCAGCTACCGACCAGTATCACTGACCAGTGATGTAAGCAAGGTATTAGAAAAACTTATAAGAAAAGCTTGGGTAAATCATCTAGAAGAACACAGTATGATAACAGAAAGACAGTTTGGTTTCAGAAAAGGATAATCATGTGTTACTAATCTGTTAAGGTACTATGACAGAGTAACAAACACAGTACAGGAAAGGGAAGGATGGGTGGACAGTATCTATTTAGATTTCAAGAAAGCTTTTGACACAGTACCACACCAAAGACTTTTATGGAAACTGTACCATCAAGGAGGAATTCGAGGCAAACTGTTTTGTTGGATGCAAGACTTTCTCATAAAAAGAGAAATGAGGACAGTACTAAGAGGAAACTACTCATCATGGAAAGAAGTGACTAGTGGAGTACCACAGGGTTCAGTGCTGGCACCAATCATGTTTTTAGTGTATGTAAATGATATAAACAGTAACACTGGAAATGAGAGCTATCTGAATATGTTTGCAGATGATGCAAAAATACAAAGGAGAATTACTAACACAGACTCTTGTAAAGAGCTACAAGAAGAATTAAATAAACTACGTGAATGGAGTAGTACATGGCAAATGGAATTCAATGTGGACAAGTGTCATGTAATCAAGTTTGGTAAAAGTGGAAAAAGACCTGATTGGGATTATAAGTTAGGAAATAAAACCCTATATACATCAGAAAGAGAGAAAGACCTAGGTGTGATTATCAATAACAGACTATCTCCGGCTGACCACATCAGCGAGAAGGTACGGAACATGTATACACTGCTTGCAAATATGAGAATAGCATTCACATACATAAATGAAGACATGCTAAGAAGGATAATAACATCATTCATTAGACCAACCCTGGAATATGCATCAGTAGTCTGGAGTCCTCATCTCAAAAAGCACATAGACAAGATTGAAAAAGTTCAAAGGGCCGCTACAAGATGGATACCAAGCTTAAGGGACCTAAGCTACGAAGAAAGACTAAATAAACTGAATCTACCAACACTACAGGAGAGAAGGAAAAGAGGTGACATGATAATGCTATATAAATGCATATCAGGAAAGGAGAAAATAGACATAAATGATTACTTAATATATGGAGAAGCATCAGCAAGAGGACACTGCAAAAAACTGCATAAGAAGAGAGGTGATAAAGACGTAAGGAAATTCAGTTTCCCAAACAGAGCAATTGATCAATGGAATGCACTACCGAATGAAATAGTGTGTGCCAAAACAATTCACAAATTTAAGGTTATGTACGATAAATATGGTTTAAGACACGGGACAGTACGAGCTTGACTCATTCCTGTAAAGATACAATTAGGTAAGAACAATTAGGTAAGGTAAGAACACACACACACACACACACACACACACACACACAAGGGTCAAAATCTGACCTGAACCCATCCCCCAAGTCTGTTGTAAACTGGATGATAACTGCTTAAGTTGAATTTGCTACATCAAATTTTTAGCTATTTTATTTAGGTTATTTACCAGTATTTTACAAATGTCCACGGTACATAACTCTTGCACGATTGGTCCAATACAAACGTAAGTTTTTTCTCCATATAAATAAACAGCCATATAAATAATAATCCAATAAACTAAATTATACTGAGCACCAAAATAACCTTCTATAACACAAATAATATTATAGCATAACATTAAATGACTGGTTCAGTGTTTGCAAAGCTTCAAGTTTATACAGTTAAGAACTTTGTATATGTACTTACATTACTCAACCGTGTGGCCCCCATCACCAAATAAACTGTCTAAGCTATTTACATCAAGCACTTCACACTCATCACACAGGTTCGCATACAACTCACATTCCAGGAGCATTCTGTCTGTTTAATTATGGCTCTGCTGCATGACAGTCGCTGCTCTCGTGGCGGGCAGATCCATCTGATTCTTTCAATCTTAAGGCTATGAGACATTAAACATACCCTTGTGAACACTTGTCGTGTGTAATCCGGAATGTACCTGCTGTCAGAATAAACTTAACCCCTTCGCGCACAATGACACAATGTAAGTCATAATCCTTGCAATCTGAAGAGTAACCAATGATGCAACATGACGCAACTTCCCTATAAATGGTCGTAGAAACTTTTCCTGTCAAAGTTGAGGGTGGCCAGCTCTAGGAGAAATATATGGCAACACCCGGGAGCTTATCAGAAGGGTAAGCGACCTATATTTAGCTCAGTATTCTCCCATCAGTCAGGCTGGAAGGGTGTGTGAGCGCATGGCTGGGCATTTAAACTCGCATTTCCCACTACTGCACTATCCATACTTTATGTGTGTATAGTGATACTGTTTTTTTTTTTTTGCAAGGAAGAAGGACCCAAAGGCCATGACCCCGCAGTAACAGTTCCCTCCAAGAGAAAAACAAAATACAATAGAGAGCCAAATTCAAGATCTGATCATTTTGAGATGCCTGGACACACTGCATTTCAAAGACTGGATATCATAGGCAGCAGGAAATACAGACAGAGGGAGACAGTTCCAGAGCTGACCTGTTGCATAAATGAAAGTCTGGGAGTAACGGTTAACGCTTGCTTTAGAGAGTTGGACAGAAAAGGGATGAGAGTTTGCTGCCAGATAGGTGCTACACGCCCGTCGTATAGGTGGAGGAATGCAGGCAGACAGTTCAGAGGAGCAGTGACCATTAAAGTAGAGAAAGAAAAGAGATAAAGATGCAACAGTGCGGCGAAGAGACAGAGGTTGAAGGGAGTCAGTAAGAGGAGGAGAGTTAATGAGACGAAAAGCCTTTGACTCCACCCTATTGAGAAGAGCTGTATGTGGGGAGCCTCCCCACACATGAGAGTTGTACTCCAAACAGGGGCGGATAAAACCCCTGTATAGAGTCAACAATTGTGCAGGGATAAAGAAAGAGCGGAGTCAGCTTAGCACACCCAATCTCTTGGAAGCAGATTTTACAAGAGATGTAATATGATCTTTCCAAGATAAGTCCCAAGTAAATGAAACCCCAAGCATGTTCAAGGATGATGCAGGATCAAGCTGAATATTATTAAACATTAGTGGGTATACCTGTGGAAGATTTTGTCGGGTTGATAGGTGTAAGAACTGAGTCTCAGATGCATTAAAAATAACCAGATTATTTTTACCCCAGTCAGAGATACGAGCCAAGTCAGACATTAGGTGTGCCATAGCCTCATCCCTTGTTTGTTGAAGTAACTGTTGAGATGGGCGTTGCGGGAACCGAATGGAAAGGTGAAGGGTGGAGTCATCAGCGTATAAATGGTTAGGGTTAGATGTACAGTTTAGAAGATCATTGATGAATAAAAGGAAGAGAGTTGGTGATAGGACAGAGCCCTGAGGAACACCACTGTTGATAGATCTAGGAGGAGAACGATGGCCGTCTACAACAGCGGCTATAGAATGACCAGAAAGGAAGCTAGCGATGAAGGCACAGATAGAAGGATAGAAACCGTAGGAGGGCAGTTTGGAAATTAAAGATTTATGCCAGACTCGATCGAAAGCCTTTGAGATGTCAAGTGCAATGGCAAAACTTTCGCCAAAGTCCCGAAAGGAGGATGACCAGGAGTCTGAAAGGTAGGTGGGAAGATCGCCAGTGGAGCGTCCCTGACGGAACCCATACTGACGATTGGAAAGAAGGTTGTGATAGGAAAGATGCCTTAAAATTTTTCTATTGAGAATTGACTCGAAAACTTTTGAAATACAGGACGTTAAAGCAATTGGACGATAGTTGGAGGGTTAGGAGTGGTCACCCTTCTTTGGGACTGGCTGAATTAGAGCAAACCTCCAGCAAGAAGGAAAAGTACAAGTTGAGAGACAAAGGTGAAAGAGTTTGCCTAGGCAGGGTGTAAGCACAGAAGCACAGTTCTTGAGAACAACAGGAGGGACCCCATTAGGCCCATATGCCTTGTTAGTACTGAGGCCAGTGATGGCAGAAAATACATCAGCTGAAGAAATTTAAATGTCAGCCATGAGGAAGTCAGAGGGGGGAAGTGATGGAGGAACAGCACCAGAATCGTCTAAGGTGGAATTGGAGGAGAAAGTCTGTGCGAAGAGATCTGCTTTATCAGTAGAAGAAATAGCTACAGAACCATCAGAGTAGAAAAGAGGAGGGAAGGATGATGAGGTAAAGTTGTTAGAAAGATTTTTGGCAAGTTGCCAGAAGGAGTGGGAAGAATTCGAGTTGGAGAGTTGAGAGCATTTAGCATGGATGAAATTATTTTTAGTAGAGCGAAGAACAGACTTAGCACGATTCCGGGCAGAAATGTAAAAATGATGTGATTCAGGGGTGGGTTGGCTCCAGTACCTTTTGTAGGCCCTCTCCTTGTTGCGGACAGCATTAGAACAAGCATGATTAAACCAAGGCTTTCTTGCGTTAGTCAAAGAATATGAGAAAGGAATGTATACTTCCATATCCAAGAGAATAACCTCCGTAATGCGCAAGGCACACTCAGATGGCTCACGGCCATGGAAGCAATAATCATTCCAGGGAAAATCAAAGAAGTACTGCCTGAGGGCCTCCCAGTCCGCGGCTCCAAAATGCCACAGACGACGTTTCCCTGGAGGGTCCACAGGCCGTACAGGAGTAATAGGACAGGTTAAGGCAATAAGATTGTGATCGGAGGAGCCCAACGGAGAGAAAAGATTAACAGAGTAAGCAGAAGGATTAGTTGTGAGGAAGAGGTCAAATATGTTGGAGCTCTCTCCAAGGTGGTCAGGGATACGAGTAGGGTGCTGTACAAGCTGCTCTAGGTCATTAAGGATAGAAAAGATGTAGGCTTGTTCACCAGGTGGATTCGTGAAAGGAGAGGAGAGCCAAAGGTGGTGGTGAACATTGAAATCTCCTAGAATGAAGATTTCAGAGAAAGAAGAAATGGATAGAATGTGTTCCATCATAGAAGTAAGATAGTCGAAGAATTTTTGATAGTTAGTAGAATTAGGGGATAAGTAAACAGCACAGATATATTTAGTCTGAGAATGACAGGAAAGCCGAAGCCAGAGTGTAGAGAATTCAGAAGAATCAAGTTCAGGAACACGAGAGCAAGATAAGTCGTTGCGTATATATACACAACAGCCACCTTTGGCTTTGAAATGAGTACAGAGAAAGTAGGAGGATACAGAAAGGGGTTTGCTGTCAGTTGCCTCAGACAGCTGAGTCTCCATTAGAAAAAGAGGGTGAGGTTTAGAGGAGGAGAGGTGGTGCTCAACAGAGTGAAAGTTAGAGGAAAGGCCGCGAATGTTGCAGAAATGAAGAAGAGAGTCAGACAGTGGTTCAAGGCACCTCGAGTCGTCATCGGGAGAGGGCGGATGGTGGGGGCATTTATGGTCCCCCTAGGGACTCCGAGGCTTGATGAAGAGACGCCATTTTGTTGAATTTTGAATAGGAAGTGTAGTGTGTACTGTGCATGTAGTTTGGTGTAGATAGTTAGAGAAATTTGTACTGGAGAGCATGCTGGCCTACTCTCTGTGTAACTGAGACACTGAAAAAGTTCAGCAAAGGGGAATGGTCAGGAACTAGTCCTGAGGGCTGATGAAACAGGCTCCAGCACTCCCTGTCATCAGCTTTCCATCCACCTCGGGAGTACTGCCCTGCTCGACTGGTGCTACAGTCTACTCCTCGCAGTGTGCTTGTGAAGAACGTTTATAAGTGTTTCTTATATATTTTCAGAGAAAGCTAGATTTGAACATTCATAACTGATTTTAACGTTCCCCTGCAGTTTTATACATTACAGAAAAATGTCTCGCAAGGGGTTATCTCAAAATGAGTACATGAAATACTTGTTCAGTGGCAGTGAGAGTGAGGAATGTGATAGTGAAACAGACAGAGAATATGTTGAGGAGGCGAGAGTGAGGATCAGGAGAGCAAGGGTGAAATCTGACCCAAGCAGTGATAAGGGGAAAGCCGCGGTCAAGGTCGCGGCGATAAGCACAACAGAGTAGTAGTAGCACCACCACTACCACCACTCTTTTCACCACTAGTGTTACTACTACTACTCCTGTTACTGCCCTTACACCTATTACAACTGACACCACTGCCATCACTCCTATGACAACTGATACCACTGCCATCACTCCTATGACAAATGATACCACTGCCATCACTCCCATGACAACTGACACCACTGCCATCACTCCTATGACAGCTGACACCACTGCCATCACTCCTATGACAACTGACACCACTGCCATCACTCCACACACACACACACACACACACACACACACACACACACACACACACACACACACACACACACACACACACACACAGGCTGTGATCGTACCTGTCGTCCTCTCTGCAACTCCATCTCCTCTCAAGAAACACTACAACACTGCTAGAGGACGTGAGTAACCACCTTATTTGTCTAGTTTTTATAATATTGTACTGTAAGGTATAAAATGTGTGTTTATTGTATACTTCTAATAGGGAAAATGTGGTGCATTTCATTGCTATTCTCTCAGTCATTATACTTGTACAGTATAGGTCGCATCAAAAATCTGAAGAAAGCTTGATCAAGCTGGTGATTTCTTATGCATCCATATGTAAAGCAAAGTAACCTATGTGTGAAAATAATTGGGGAAAAGTTACGAAAGACGAACATAACCTATGGGCCGGAGCTTAGGTGCTGTCATCATGCACAACCCATCGTAACTTTTCAAAATTCATTTTCTCCATAACAATAAGGGTTATAACATTGTATATTATATCATGGGCTTCCTTAACCTTTGGGCTACAAAACTGGATAGAATTTACATATATGTTTGTTACAGTGTCACTAACAACATATGAAATAATAAACAAATCAGACTCTTTTAGGCAATTTTCATGTTTTTTTTTTTTCATTTACTCAAAAACTAATGGACGTATCAACTTGAAACTTTCACAGATGAAAGTTCGTGAAATTCTGCATATAGACATGTCCTTGCAACTGCGCATCACGGAAAAAATTTTCACGGTGATGTTGGAAATTTATGAGAAGCTAGTTTTCACGTCAATTAGGTTTACTCAGGCTTCATTTATGTACATTTATTTATCTGTTTTATGTTTTTTTTTAGCTTATAGTATAAATATCAACAAATATGATGGGAAGTGATTTATAACACTATAATTACTTTCCGAGGGTAAACTGGGCCATAGAAATTTTTTCCTTACCACGCGAGCGGAGCCAGCCTAAGTGAGGTTTTGGTTCTGTGCATGGAAATGAAAATTATTGGAAACTTATGGTGCGCGTGGGGGGTTAATGCATACAGTCCAGTATTTCATTCTGAATTATGTGTGGTATACTTTGTAGCAGTGATTGGTTTGTTTTTCGTTAACTCAGTTAATCTTGCCAGTGTGTTAATGTTACTATCAACCTGCAATACTTTGCACATAAACCTATGGCCTGATGTATTTGCTTCTCGACATAGATTGTAATAAAATTAAATGGTCCTTCTTTGTCAGGTACCCAGAGTTTAGTCTCCAAGAAACGTTTCCCATTTCTGGCTATTATACACTGTCCAGGAAGTATGATTCACTAAGACACAGCTTGATTCGTGTGTTCTTCCGCACTCTAAGTAGCCATTTCACTAAGTTCTTATATTGTTTCGTTATATTTTTATAACTATTCGACAACCAGGTCTCAGTACTGTACAGCAAGACTGATGTTACAGCTGCATCAAATATTCTTTACTTATAAAAGTATGACATATTTGTATTAGCATAACAATACATGGCATATTTCTTCGTTACAATTTCCCCCGAAGCTTCATGCTACCTCGTCACACCATCCATTTTCCCTGTACAGGTAAACCAAGCACCAAGTACAAATATATTTGACGATAACATATTTCATGACCTCGAATCGTCAACTTAGCTGTATCATTCTCGTTGTGATTTATGAAAGTAAAAAAAATCCTGTTCATTTAGATTCATTCAATACTCATTACAATACCTCAACACCAGATCTAAATTTTTCATACACATTTCTCATGATGTAACAATGAAGACAATATCGTCTCACGCAAAACACCTAGAAAACCATCTGATGTAACTGCTTGTTTCAGCATCTGAACCACTTTGTCTATGTATACAACAAAAAGCAAACGGCTGGAGGGATCACCCTACCTGACTCCTACTGTGGCCTCTACAGTAGCAACTTTTAATATACAGTATTTACTTTACACTTGTATATATATATATATATATATATATATATATATATATATATATATATATATATATATATATATATATATACCAAATTTAATCACAGTTTGAACCCCTGACATATGTACTCCAGCAAAAGATTTATCTCATCAGCAAGAAATGGGGGCAAGGGACGGGAGGAAAACTCTGTAGTGCAATAGTGAAATTTTTTTTGGATATCTCAGCCAATTTTGAAGTTAGAAGAAAGACAGACACCAATTTGGAAATCGCATAAACATCCTTAATTATTTTCATTTCACAGACAACCCGTAATTCCCAATAGTTATTCCGTAAATCAAGGGAACGATTTTTTATAAGGCAGATTAACGTAACAGCCGGCTCTGCAAGAAGTAATGGTCTAAGTTTGCATGAGTAGCGCAGCAGTATGATCCGGCGATTGCTTAGAGCAACCTGGATTTGCCTTTTCAAAACAAATAATACTTTCTGTTTGGCTTCTGTTGGAGATTTTTGATTGAATCCAAGTGAAACTAATACAATACCCTGATCGATGAAAGACACTCTGAAATTCTTATTTCTGATTCGAATCGGAGTGCACCGAGAGATTTGGTGAAAGTAATTTTTGTGAGTGAACAAAAAGCAAAGTCATTATTAACGTGCTAGGTCCCAAGCCTTAACCTAAAATTAATACAAGAGGATTATTGGTTTTAGGAGGTGTGAGGGAATATTTTTGGTGTAATCTAATACGTTCTCTTTAGTATTTTCAGGTCAGGAAATCAGACGAAGATGATGAGCCTAATGCGAATATTCAGCGCTGCCTGACTTGCTCACTCGCTCGCTTGAACACGTTCCACACTTTCAGTGTGGACACCATTTTTTTTTTTTTTTTTTTTTTTTTTTTTTTTTTTTATGTGCTCGACTCTGGGCATAGGCCTCACAGCCTGCTCTCAAGGCCCAGTAGTCCTCCTACATATCATACACCTCTACATGTCACCACTTCGGCGCTAACACCTACCATCCATATTGAATACATGCTAAGGCTGTCTCATACAGGACTGGCATATTGGTATTAGCGGGGGTACTTTAACGACATGTCGGCGGGTGTTCTGGTAGATCGGTAAAGTCTGCTTTACATGTAGTTCAAATCCTTGAACTGTTCCCTGCCCCAGCGGGGATTTGAACCTGGGTCCGGTAAGACCGCAGGCCACCTCTCTTCCGATTGACCTAGTACATGTTATATATTATTGCTGCTAACATTTCATATATATACTGTATATATATATATATATATATATATATATATATATATATATATATATATATATAAAGTGTGCGATTTCGTTCACTGAAGAATGAGGGTTCACGCCCTGCCAGGGTAATAAATTTTGGGAGCGTTCTTCAGGCCACGTACTGCATTGGCGGACACAAGGGGTGCTGCGGTTGAACCAGTGTCGCATAATATAAAGTATGATTGCACCCAGTTGGCTTGTGTGGGCCGATTACATTTGGTTCACAGACTACATGCACATCCAAAGCCACTCCAACACTACAATTACACTTGCAAACACTTCTTACCCTACATACAATCTCTACAAGACAGCCTAAGCTGTCATTGGCTGTATCATCCCCACTTCAGTCGGGATAGGCCGGTCCTGCAGTGGACACACAAACAACTGATTATATATATATATATATATATATATATATATATATATATATATATATATATATATATATATATATATATATATATATATATACATTTTGCCAGACGCCTTAATCCCGTAAGGGGTAGCCACAAACAAATCACCTCCATGTCGCCCTGTACCCCGCCATCTCCCTGCCCTGCTCCCAGCTTACACCCCCGTCTCTCATATACCTTTCCATTCCATCCCTCCATCTCATCCTTGGCCTTCCCCTCCCTCTACCCCCCTCCACCTCACTCACATACACTCTCCTCGTTAGTCTCTCACTCTTCATCCTCTCCACATGGCCAAACCACCTCAGTGTATTTCTCATAACACTTCCTATCACATCTACTGTACATCCACACCACAATGATCCTTCACTTCCTCATTTGTCAATCTGTCTCTCCATGTGACTCCACAGGCTCCTCTCAAATAACTCATTTCCACTGCTCTCACTCAGAACTTCTGTCCTTCCATCAAGGTCCAAGCTTCACCTCCATACGTTAGAATTGGTATCACTTACAGTCATGAAGTAACTTTTTCACTTCCTTCTCACTTCCCTATTTCTTATCACTGTTTTCAAGGAACCAGCAACCTTTCTTCCTTGGTGTACCTTTTCATGAACTTCACCCCCTAAACTTCCATCCTTACTCATCACACTACCCAAGTACTTAAACGCACTCACATTTTCCATAACCTCACTGTACATTCACTGACTTCACCTCTCTCAAAGACCATAACTTTACTCTTCCCTACATTCATGTTCAGATTCCATTTCTTACATACTCTCCCAGCCTCATCAACCAAGCCTTGCAGCTCCCCTTTGTCTTCACTGAACAACACAGTATCATCTGCAAACAACAGTACAGGGAGTTTCCAGACTCTACCTTCTCTCATTAGGGCTGCTCCAATATCAACTGCCCTACCTCGTATCTCTGTTATAACCCCATCCGTATACAGATTGAACAACCATGGAGACGTGAATAGACTGTAGCACCAGTCGAGCAGGGCAATACTCCCAGGTGGGTGGAAAGCTGATGACAGGGAGAGCTGGAGCTCCTGTTTCATCAGCCCTCGGGACTAGCTCCTGACCATCCCCTTTTGATGAACTTTTTCTTTGTTTCAGTAACACAGAGAGTAGGCCAGCATGCTGTCTAATACATGTTTCTCTAACTGTTAACACCAAGCCATATGCACAGTACACACTACACTTCCTTTTCAAAATTGAAAAATTGAAAGTAGCGCATGATACTGATGCCTAGGAGTCCCCAGGGGTGGACCATAAATATCCCCACCATCCGCCTCTCTCCCGGTGACGACTCTAAGACCTGCCTGGAACCACTCTGACTCACTTCTTCTTCATTCGTGCAAGATTCGTGGCCTTTCCTCTAACTTTATGTTGCACATCACCTCTCCTCCTCTAAACCTCACCTTCTCTTCCATACTGAGACTCAGCTGTCTGAGACAACTGACAACAAACCCTTTTCTGTATCTTCTTACTTTCTCTATACTCATTTCAAAGCCAAAGTTGGCTGTTGTGTATATGTACACAACAACTTATCTTGCTCTCGTGTTCCTGAACTTGATTCTTCTGAATTCTCTACTCTCTGGCTTCGGCTCTCCTGTCATTCTGTTACTAAATATATCTGTTCTGTTTACTTATCCCCTAATTCTACTGACTATAAAAAATTCCTTGACTATCTTACTTCTACGATGGAACACATTCTATCCATTTCTCCTTTCTCTGAAACCTCCATTCTACGAGATTTCAGTGCTCACCACCACCTTTGGCTCTCCTCTCCATTCACTGATCCACCTGGTGAACAAGCCTACACCTTTTCTATCCTTAATGACCTAGAGCAGCTTGTACAGCACCCTACCCTGACCGCCTTGGAGAGAGTCCCAACATACTTGACCTCTTCCTTACAACTAATCCTTCTGCTTATGGTGTTATTCTTTCCTCTCCATTGGGCTCCTCTGATCACAACCTTAACCTGTCCGGTACGGCCTGCGGACCCTCCAAAGAAACGTCTATTGTGGCACTTTGGAGCTGAGGATTGGGAGGCCCTCAGGCAGTACTTCTTTGCTTTTCCCTGGAATGATTATTGCTTCCATGGCCAGAAGCCATCTCAGTGTGCCTTGCGCATTACGGAGGTTATTCTCTCGGGCATGGAAGCATACATTCCTTTCTCATATCCTTTGACTAACACAAGAAAGCCTTGGTTTAATCACACTTGTTCTAATGCTGTCCGCAACAAGGAGAGGGCCTACAAAAGGTACCGGAGCCAACCCACCCCTGAATCACATCATCTTAACGTTTCTGCCCGGAATTGTGCTAAGTCTGTTCTTCGCTCTACTAAAAATAATTTCATCCATACTAAATGCTCTCAACTCTCCAACTCGAATTCTTCCCGCTCCTTCTGGCACCTTGCCAAAAATCTTTCTAACAACTTTACCTCATCATCCTTCCCTCCTCTTTTCTACTCTGATGGTTCTGTAGCTATTTCTTCTACTGATTAAGCAGATCTCTTCGCACAGACTTTCTCCTCCAATTCCACCTTAGACGATTCCGTGCTGTTCTTCCATCACTTCCCCCCTCTGACTTCCTCATGGCTGACATTAAAATTTGTTCAGCTGATGTATTTTCTGCCATCACCGGCCTCAGTACTAACAAGGCATATGGGCCTGAAGGGGTCCCTCCTGTTGTTCTCAAGAACTGTGCTTCTGTGCTTACACCCTGCCTAGGCAAACTCTTTCGCCTTTGTCTGTCAATTCGTACCTTTTCTTCTTGCTGGAAGTTTGCTCTCATTCAGCCAGTCCCAAAGAAGGGTGACCACTCCCAACCCTCCAACTATTGTCCAATTGCTTTAACGTCCTGTATTTCAAAAGTTTTTGAGTCAATTCTCAATAGAAAAATTTTAAGGCATCTTTCCTATCACAACCTTCTTTCCAATCGTCAGTATGGGTTCCGTCAGGGATGCTCCACTGGCGATCTTCTCACCTACCTTTCAGACTCCTGGTCATCCTCCTTTCGGGACTTTGGCGAAACCTTTGCCATTGCACTTGACATCTCAAAGGCTTTTGATCGAGTCTGGCATAAATCTTTAATTTCCAAACTGCCCTCCTACGGTTTCTATCCTTCTATCTGTGCCTTCATCACTAGCTTCCTTTCTGGTCGATATATAGCCGCTGTTGTAGACGGCCATTGTTCTTCTCCTAGATCTATCAACAGTGGTGTTCCTCAGGGCTCTGTCCTATCACCAACTCTCTTTTATTCATCAGTGATCTTATAAGCTGTACATCTAACCCTATCCACTCATACGCTGATGACTCCACCCTTCGCCTTTCCATTTGGTTCCCGCAACGCCCATCTCAACAGTTACTCCAGCAAACAAGGGAGGAGTCTATGGCACACCTAATGTCTGACTTGGCTCGTATCTCTGACTGGGGTAAAAATAATATGGTTGTTTTTAATGCATCTAAGACTCAGTTCTTACACCTATCAACCCGACAAAATCTTCCACAGGTATACCCACTAATGTTTAATAATATTCAGCTTAATCCTGCATCATCCTTGAACATGCTTGGGGTTTCATTTACTCGGGACTTATCTTGGAAAGATCATATTACATCTCTTGTAAAATCTGCTTCCAAGAGATTGGGTGTGCTAAGCCGACTCCGCTCTTTCTTTACCCCTGCACAATTGTTGACTCTATACAGGGGTTTTATCCGCCCCTGTGTGGAGTACAACTCTCATGTGTGGGGAAGCTCCCCACATACAGCTCTTCTCAATAGGGTGGAGTCAAAGGCTTTTCGTCTCATTAACTCTTCTCCTCTTACTGACTCCCTTCAACCTCTGTCTCTTCGCCGCACTGTTGCATCTTTATCTCTTTTCTATCGTTACTTTAATGGTCACTGCTCCTCTGAACTGTCTGCTTGCATTGCTCCACCTCTACGACGGGCGCGTAGCACCCTTCTGGCAGCAAACTCTCATCCCCTTTCTGTCCAACTCTCTAATGTAAGAGTTAACCGTTACTCCCAGTCTTTCATTTATGCAACAGGTCATCTCTGGAACTGTCTCCTCTGTCTGTATTTTCTGCTGCCTATGATCTCCAGTATTTCAAACGCAGTGTGTCCAGGGATCTCAAAATGATCGGGTCTTGAATTTGGCTCTCTATTGTATTTTGTTTTTCTCTTGGAGGTAACTGTTACTGCGGGCTCATGGCCTTTGGTTCCTTCTTCCTCGCTTAAATATATATATATATATATATATATATATATATATATATATATATATATATATATATATATATATATATATCTATATCTATCTATCTATACCCATATCTCTCTCTCTCTCTCTCTCTCTCTCTCTCTCTCTCTCTCTATCTATATATCTATCTATATCTATCTATCTATCTATCTATCTATATATATATATATAGATATATATATATAGATCTCTCTCTCTCTCTCTCTCTCTATATATATATATATATATGTATGTATGTATGTATCTATCTATCTATCTATCTATCTATATATATATTAGACAGGGTCATAAGATCAAAAAGAAAATTGAAGTCCAGTTTTCTTTTTAAATAGAGGGGGAATACTTGCTCCCATATAAAGGCAAGAGAACTGCAAAATGCTTTATCCGTATCATGTCAGCAAGAGGTGGCGCCTGGACACCTTATTATGCAGTCAGCTAGCACACTGTGACCGTGCACTATCAAGAACTCACCATAAGGAGGTGGCTGGAAATGGATTTCCACACCTAACCCATCCCATCCACCCTTCCATTAAACTGGGCCAGATTTACTCTGCTGTGAAATCCTTCTTTGATTCGATTGCTGGCATTATTTTTTTTTTATTTGACTATGTATCTTATATAACCATCTCTGTTTCTGTAACCATAAACTTTTGCAGATGCTTCAGTCACAAGCTTTATTGTGCGTTCAACTGACTGCTTATGGCAAGGATACTTTGGACACAGCTTTTCTACAAGTTCAGGACTTTCAACCAAACCACGTAGTTCAACATCAGCCAAATTCCTGAGGAGTGGTGGTTCTGTAATATCCACCACATCCCAGCTGATCATTTAAATATAATGATCTGCCCCCAGAATTATCTCTGGTACTTTGAATTGTCTTCTTTCTTGTCTCGGGTTGTTTCTTGTTGCTAGAATTTTCTTCACAGCATCCCTTGTGATGTCAATATCTTCATGAAATGACATGCCTAAAAGCATGTTTCCCGGATGGGCATTGAAAGCATTTGTTTGAATAGACTGGGTAGCGGCCTTGTATGCTCCCAAGCATTCATCTTTCATATGTTTGGTCTTGGTAACAGCACTGAATTGATGTTTTGGGCCATTGACACATGATGGATTTTTCTTAATCTCAAACCAGGTCGGAATGTATACAGTCATCAAATATTTGGCTAATGTTTTCAATGGTTTGGAATGAAGAGGTACTGAGCAATACAGTCTCAAAATTCTTGCACATACTGACAGCTATCTTGAATTTGCTAATGGGCCTGGTTCAACTGAAGAGAATGATGCAGGAAATTTTGCAGATGACACTGCGTACCATATAGTCATAATCTATTTTTTATCCTTTCTTAAAACTAGCTCTGAATAGGTGCCATGAAACTTCTTCGCATCATTTACTAGGATTGGTTCAAAATTTACTAGAGGGAGGTTACTAAATGTTTCTTATATATTCTTCCCAATCTTTCCTTTGAATGCTGTGAGCCCTGAGGTTTCACCATCCAAATATTTAAATATATGCCGAAATGGAAGCTCATTGAAGTGCAACAAACATATAAACCACTGCAAGTGGCGGTTAAGAAAGCCTTCAGTTAATTTTATTGCTCCACCCTTTGTCCCTGTGTTAACAGGTGTACCATCACACTCTATTGCAACAAGCATATCAGTCTTCAGCCCATAGTTCATCAAGTACTCAGAAATAGCAGCTGCTGTTCCCCCATCAAGAGTTACTTGGTCAAGGTATTCAGAGCCTGGCTTTTTAGCTAATGGAATGAGTTCCTCAAATTTGCCTACTTTGTGAATGGACAACCATTTTCATCTTTTCTCTCTTCCAGTGTTAATGTGTTGTCTTTTTTTCCATCAAAATACCGTGCTGTTATGACTTCCTTTTCTATATGCTGAAGTCTTTCTCTGCCTGATTTTCTGGCACGTCTTACTTTTGACTCGTCTATAACTAAATTCTTGTTTTCGGGTGAAACAAGTCCAGCACCCACCAGAGCAGAAGTGGCAATTGAAGCTGCACCTTTATCACTCCAATCAAATCGATCAGCTTCTCTTGCAACCAGTTCACAGTTGATTCGCATTCGTGATATCTTATTTTTTTTTTTCTACACTCTGACAATATGTTTCGTCTGTATCATCATTTTCCAAACTATCATCAGTATTACTCATTTCCTCCATCCCACTTTGACCTTTCTGACAAACAGAATCACAAGTTTTCACATTGTAGTTCTCTGCATCCCTTTTACTTTTTGGTCATTGTAGCAGGATTTCTGTTTCTTTTGTATCCACTTTCCCAATATGTACATCTGTCTATTTCCTCTTTGATCTGAAAGAAACTCTTTCGCTTATGGGCACCTTTCTTTTCTTTGAACACTTACACTCTTCGTAGGATATACATTTGCATCAGGATATATCAAACAGCTCCTTCTGCATATGAGTTTTATAGTTTTCAAGCTGTTTGTTGTTGCAGTCTTTCTCCTTGTTTTTCACTAGGGTCTTGTACTTAGAATGGTTGTCCAACACCAGCTGTGTAAATCTTGTCAGGTGAACACAAGGAACTGAAGCTTTTTCCTAAAGACACTGAAGTTCTGATCCAAGATCCTCCGCTACTCCCTTCACTAACACTTGATTTTTCTGTTTCAGCTAAAAGTGTCTTTCCACATCCCACTTCGTTGGAAGTTGCTTGTCACCAATAATTCTTAAACAACTTACTAGGTAACATATCTTCCATTTTGCTCAAATTCTTTTCCATAGGACTTCTACTTTACCATAGGACTTCTACTGATTATAGGTTTAATGATTATGAGAGCTAAGAGAGTCAGTTGGAACTCTTCTATTTCTCTTTCACTAAACTCTTCTTCCACCATGCATGCGGCAAGCCTGCTCCTTCTTCTGCTCCAGTCGTCCATCTGAATGATCGATCATCGTTTGGTGATTCTGCTTTAGTAGGAGTTGAAATAGCAGCTTATTTTAGTGAAGGTAGTGCTAGCTCTCACCTGCCTAATGAATTTCGTGCGACAAGCCTGGTCCTGCTCCTGCTCCAATCATCCATCGTAATGATCGTCCATCTCTTGGTGATTCTTCTTTAGTAGGCGATGCAAATAGAGTTTATTTTAGTGAGGTTAGCACTGGCCCTCACCTAACTACTGAAATTCATACTCTTATCTTTGCTATTAAGCGTCTTTTAGGTGTCAGCTCATCCCTGGAGTCATATGATGCAATGTTTTCCCTTTCTGAGATTTGCAATGCCCTACATGTCTGTAAAGGTACCAGCAAAGACCTGGATGACAATCATACCATAATGCTGAAACATCTCAACATCACTGGATGCTATCTGCTTCCTGTAGTTACTTTTAACATGGTCAGGTTTGAAGGTACGGTACTTTCCCCTCTGTCTAGAGCACGGCTTAATTATTCACTTCCTTCAGCCATTCAAAAATAGCAATCTGCCACAAGGATTCCAGTCAAGCGTTTTCAAAAGCTCCCTTCGTAAAGTCCTTAAACTCATGGTCGCTATTAGACTGAAGGGGATTTAATAATCCCGTCAATTTCTCTGACCACTGTAGTTTAGGTTCCAGATTCACGATGAACATTAGACCTATTAATCGAATTGGAGACTTGTATTTGGTCTTTTTTTTGGGGGGGGAGGATTCCTTGTTTGCTGTCTCTGTGATCTTGAGAAGGCCTCTAATATAACTTGGAAGTATAAAATTGTTTGTGCAATGCGCTGTTTTTGGTGTAGTTGGTAATATGAGTTCATTTTTGAAAATTTTTAGTCAGTGAAAAAGTTAATGTCCGTGTACATTCCAAATTTTGAAGCTGTTTCACAAGGCTGTACCATGATTTTTCTTTTCGCTATTCTTTGAAGTATTTGGGCTGGTTCTAGTGTGATTGCACAACAACGTCTTATGCAATCAGCATTTACCAAAGCCTCATGTTTGGCATTATCTTTATGTCCAAGAGATGTGCAAACACTTTCTCACATCGCTAGCATATCCCTCAACAACCTTTCGTCCTTTACAGGACACCGCTCCGTTTTCGACCTTTAGCTACATTCCTTGGCCTCATGTTTGACTGTCAGTTGATGTGGAATGCTCATACTTTAGGGTTGCCGTTCTTCAGTGCATCCGCTTACTCCAGACCTAGTCTTATGCATCTTAGGGTGCAGATTATATGATCCTCCTACATTTTCAGATAGTTTTTGTTTAGAAAAAATTAGATTATGGGTGTCAGGTTTACTGTTCTACATCCACCGATGTTTTTGCATCAACTGGATTATGTCCATCACCTTGACATCTTGGTCCCCGATTAGCTTTTGGTACTTTTAAATCTTTTTCTGCATAAAGTCTCTATGTCGATTCAGGGATCCCTTTTCTATATCGCTGATGGACCCTTATCCCTCCATCATTATCAGTTTCATCAGTATCCTGGTCAATCAGTCTTCCACTTGCTTCTCTCTCTTGTAGATTACGTCTCCTCTTATTACGTAATAATGATAGCAAGAAATTATATGAAGAAGCGAAATGATGAAAAATGTATCAAAGTGAAAAAGTGAGAGAAACCACAGTGATTCCCGTCCCCCAGTGGAAAAAATTCGAGACATTTTCTATTAAGGGAAAACTAAATAACTTTTCCCCTAAGGGCGAACTCAATCCATTTCTTGTGCCTCCTCCCCAGCACGGCTCAGTGACACATCAAAGAAAACGAATCTTGAGAAGACGGTGAAAGATGATGGAGCGAGAGATGGTGCTCTCTCTCACTCACTCTCTCTCTCTCTCTGATTTTGTATTTTTAATAAGTAAATAGGCAGGAAAATCGTACCGGTTATTTATTTTATGAAAAAGGAAAGAAAGTCAGTTAGAAAAATAAAAATGATGAACAGAGTTCCCAACTGATCAGTCAAGTACAGTACAGTACATGTTAAAAAAAAGGGGAAAACTTATCGCCAGACAAGGTGCTGGATATCAGCCGTATTGTAAGCATGCAGGGAGGGAGCTCAAAAGAGCAGTGAACTGTAACAACATCAAAGAGGGGGCAGAAAGAGAGACAAAAAAAGAAGATTGAAGAGAGTTATAGAAAGGAGCTGAAGTGATGAATAACCTTTTGCTTTACCCAGTTCAACCTTTAAAAGCCCTAGGATATATATTTCCATTTTTGCTTCGTTTCTTGAGTAATAGTTTTAAAATACGAGATGCCTTTCCCAGGATGAATAAAACTGTTTGGTATCAGTAAAAACTAAGTAAAACCTATGTCACCCGACCAAAGGGGCTAAAATTATATATGGTAACCCTCCCCCCCCGACACAGGTGAGCTGTACCCCATACATGGACGAAAAAGATTCCTGTACAAAAATCAGTAACTTTGGTTGAAGAAAGGACTGTCAGTTCGGGTACAAAGAAGCTGAATTTTGCAAGAGAAATCTACGGCTGAATGCAAAAAAAGGTAGTGCAAAAATATTCTAATTATTAGTGATAAACTAAAGTAAATCTCAAACCACCTTAAAAATTCAGGTTTTCATTGTTTGCAAAATGAATACGGCTGAAAACCTCCCCAGTGAGTTCAGAAGTTGACATTACCACGGAAAGGTACGTTATCGTACAGTGTTTCATGGGTCAGACTCACTTTTGGACATTGACCCTAACTGTACTCAGCCGGAAATCTTTCCAAGACAAACAATGCGAAAAAGAAACAGCAAGTTTTTTTTTTTTTTTTCTCACAAATGAGGGAATGTCAGTTTTTTCTTTTTTAAGCTAAGGAGATAGTCGCATGGGAGACTGACGAGAAGGAACACAAAAAATCGAATTATTGATGCACTAAATCATTGCTTATTCTGCATCAGTAAGAAATAATTAATAAAGCACACCTTCAGGAGTCAGGTGTGCCAAAGTCTTATAATTTGTGATGGACATTGTGAAAAGCGGCGAGTGGCAGAAGCATTCGTTATGATGGGATAGGACTGATTTGCATCTCAGAAAATCTCTGGTAAATACTAAAAAATGAGTTAGTTTTTTTATGCGAGGAAGAAGGAAATAAAGGCCAGAAGCTTGCAAATTGTTCTTTCCAAGGAAAAAAAAAAACAAGATAACAGAGAGCCAAATTCAAGATCCGTTGATTTCGAGATGTCTGGACACACTGCGTTTGAAAGACTGGAGATCATAGGCTGTAGGAAACACACACAAAGGGAGACAGTTCCAGAGCTGACCTGTTGCATACATGAGGGACTGGGAGAAATGGTTATTTCTTGCATTAGAGAGTTGAACAGAAAAGGGATGAGAGTTTGTTGCTTCACGGGTGCTAAGCTCCCGCCGTAGTTGTGAAGGGATGCAAGCATACAGTTAACAGGAGCAGTGACCATTGAAGTAGTGATATAGAGATAAATTTGCAACAGTGCAGCAAAGAGACAGAGATTGAAGGGAACCAGTATGAGAAGGAGACTTAATGAGACGAAAAGTCTTTGACTCCACGCTATTGAGAAGAGTGGTATGTGGGGAGCCTCCCCACACATGTGAGTTGTACTATTCACAGGGAAGAATAAAACCTGTGTATAAAGTCAACAACTGTGCAGGGGTAAAGAAGGCACGGAGTTGCCTTGACACACCTAATCTCTCAGAAACTGATTTTACAAAAGAGGTAATATGTTCTCTACATAATAAATCCCGAGAGAATGAAACCCCAAGTATGTTTAAAGATGATGCAGGATTGAACTGGATCTTGTTAAAAATTAGAGTTTACTCCTGTGGAAGATTTTGTCGGGTTGACAGATGTAAGAACTGAGTTTTTGATGCATTAAAAACAAGATTACTTTTACCCCAATCAGAGATATGAGCCAACTCAGATATTAGGTGTGCCACAGTACATCCCTTGCTTGTTGAAGTAACTGCTGAGATGGATGCTGCAGCAAGCAAATGGAAAGGTGAAGGGTGGAGTCATCAACGTAAGAGTGGATAGTGTTAGATGTATAGCTTAGAAGGTCATTGGTGAATAAAAGGAAGAGAGTTGGTAATAGGACAGAGCCCTGAGAAACACCGCTAATGATAGCTCTAGGACGACCCAAAATCCATAAGACGGTCTACATGGCGACCCAAACCCTTGTAAACTTACTCTGCACCAGAACTGAAACGAACATATGTGTCAGTACATGTGACCAAAAACAAAGTAATATTTCAATATTTTATTGGTCATAATAAATAAATTTCATTTTTATTATATTTACTTCCTAAGAACTAAAATATCAACACATTTTGGCAGAAAATCAAAATAATTCATTCATGTTCATGATACACCTATTTACTCTGACCATTAAGTTGAGAGTCACTATTTTGGATGTTGTCTGAGACATAAAGTAGTATAATCAGTGAGATCCCTGGCACTGAAAAGTTTCAATCAGCTTCTCAAACCGGGGTGATTTAGATGACAGACTGCATCTTAGGTCATGCTCTGGTTGTAGACAGTTTCTGTACTTTATGAGTGCAGAAAATCCTGCCTCACACAAATGAGTTGTAGCAAAGGGAAGGAGTGCTTTCAGGGCTTCACCTCCAAGAATTTTCTTTTCTTTGTAAACTCTGATCCAGAATGAGCTCAGTGATTCGTTTTGTTTCCTGAAATCATAACGAAGTGTTTAATCATTCTGAACCTCGATGAGCTGCTCCTGGAGGTAGCTGATGTTCGAAATCTCGTCAGATCAGTCTTCAGCTTAAATTCTGAAGGGATTTCTTACCCAGGCATATTTCATCACGTTCTCAGGAATGTAGTGAAAAACTCTTCGATTAGTCTGGAGATATGTTCCACAATGATGCTTTGGACCTGGGTGAGAAAATTTTTCGTCTTCCAGAAATTCACTCAAAGATGGAACGACGCAGTCTTCCCAGTCTCAGTTTTACTCTTCCACAGCTTCAGTTTCCCCTTGAATGCAGTTACCTTCTCTGACAGCCCAACTAATGTCTGATCGTGACCTTGCATTGAAATGTTCAAGGCATTAATCTCAGCAAAGATATCTGCAAGATAAGCCATTTGCATCACCTACTTTGAATCAGAGAATCTTTGGGGCCAATGAATGATTCTTTTTTGCTAGAAATATCTCAGTCTCGTTCCGCATTTCAGGCAACAGTTGGAGCACCCTTCCTCGTGACAGCCACCTAACCTCAGAGTGGTACAACACGTGTACTTGTTCTGAACCAAAATCAAAACACATCTGACTGATGATCCTGGAGGGCACTGCCGTAGATTAATGAAACTGACTACCTGGATGACTTCCTGCATCACTTTCTGTAACTCAGGTGACAACCTCTGAGAAGCAAGATTCTCGCGGTGAAGGAGAGTGATCAATCAGCACGAATGGATTTTCTTCTTTAACTCTAGCAATGAAGCCATGACGTACTCTCAGCATTGCTGGTGCACAGTCACAACAGACATAAAACACTGATTCCACTGAAGCCCTTCTTCCTTGAAGAATGAGTCCACAGTACTGAAAATATCTTCTCTGGTTGTGGTTGTGTGTAATGGCCGACAGAACAGAAATTCCTCTTCCATGTCTTCTGGACCTCGGTACCGTACGTAAGCCATGAGCTGGGCATCATTACTCCGAAATGAAAACGGTTAAGTTTTAAAATATAAAATGTACAGTACTGGTACTCTACTCCCAGTTGTGTGCATGGTAATAATCTTTTTTTAAGCCAAATGCAATCGCCTACTGTAGGAGGGGGAGAGAGAGAGAGAGAGAGAGAGAGAGAGAGAGAGAGAGAGAGAGAATGTAAAGTGTGAAGTATCGACAAGTACGGTAATATGTTAAAAAGTAATAGTATACAACATTAATAATATCAGTAATATATTTGTCTCTTGGCGACCCACTCCAAATGGCTTGGCGACCCACTCCAAATGGCTTGGCGACCCAAATTTGGGTCGCGACCCATAGGTTAAGAACCACTGCTCTAGGAGAAGATTGGTGGTCGTCTACAGCAGCAGCTATAGAACGGTAGGAAAGGAAGCTAGTGATGAAGGCAATTAGGCGGTAGTTAGGGGGATTAGAATAGTCACCCTTCTTTGGGACGGGCTGAATGAGAGCAAGTTTCCAGCAACAAGGAAAGGTACAAGTTGATAAAGGCGAAAGAGTTTACCTAGGCAGGGTGTAAACACAGAAACACAGTTCTTGAGGACAACAAGAGGGACCCCATTAAGCCCATATACCTTGTTAGTACTGAGGCCAAAGATGGCAAAATAAACATCAATTGAAGAGATTTCAACGTCAGCCATGAGGAATCAGAGGGGGGGGAAGTGATGGAGGAACAGCACTGGTATCGTATAAGGTGGAATTGGAGAAGAAAGAACAGACTTAGCATGATTCTGAGCAGAAAATAAAAGAGTTGAGATTCAGGAGTGGGTTGGCTCCGCTACTTCCATAGGCAGCCTTCTTTTTGTGGACAGCATTAGAACTAGTGTGATTAAACCAAGTTTTTTTTTTCCATTACTCAGTGGACATGAGAATGGAATGTATGCTTTCTTGCCCGAGTAAATAACCTCTGTAATGCACAGGGCACACTCACATGGCTCTCAGCCATGGAAACAATAATCACTCTACGGGAAAATCAAATATGTACCTCCTGAGGGCCTCTCAACCATCAGCTCCAAATTGCCCCAACCGATGCATCTTTGGAGAGTCCACAGGCCTTACTGGAGTGATAGGACAGGTTAAGGCGATAAGGTTGTGATCCGATGAGCCCAGAGGAAACGAAGGATTAACAACGTAAGCAGAGGGATTGGTTGTAAGGAAGAGGTCAAGTATGTTGGAACTCTCTCAGAGGAGGTCAGGGATACCTGTACAACCTGCTCTAGGCCATTAAAGATAGAAAAGATGTAGGCTTGTTTTCTATGTGGATCAGTGAAAGTAGTGGAGAACCAAAGATGGTGGTGAACATTGTATTCTTATAGAATGGAACTGTCAGAAAGCGGAGAAATTAATAGGATGTGTTCCAACATAGACGCAAGATAGTCGAATAATTGTTCATAGTCAGTAGAATTAGGGGATTAGTAAACAGCATAGATATATTTAGTCAGAGGATGACAGGATATCCGAAGCCACAGCGCAGAGAATTTAGAAGATTTAAGTTCAGGAAACCAAGAGCAAGATATGTTGTTGCATACACATACACAACAGCCACCTTTGGCTCCGAAATGAGTAAGAGAAAGTAGGAGGACACAGAGAAGGGTTTCCTAACATTGGCTTAGACAGTTGAGTCACAGCAAGGGGAGAGAAGATGAGATCTAGTGGAGGAGAGGTGGTACTTAAGATAGGGAAAATTAGAGGAGAGGCCACGAATGTTGCAGAAATAAAGAAGTGAGTCAGACAGTACATAGTTCCAGCCATCTTGCATGGTCTTCACCGAAAGAGATGACTGGAAAAACAGTGGCCTTAATGAGTGACAGCTACAAATCCAAAGGGTAAACGTGGGGACAGATACTAATAGATGGTCAGCCAAGGTCCTCATCAACATAACTTAGGCATTAGAATGTAAACAGGGTTATTCACTCGCTATTTTGGAACACAAGGCCATTGCATAAACTAGGTTACCAGAGCTATGTCCCGCAGGTGTGTACATACGTACTGATCTTACTTCTCAACCAAAAACATGCGCCAGCTGCCCGCACCAAGATTTTGAACCCTGTTACTCTAGGTCCGGGAGCTTCGTTGGTAATAATGATACCCACTGGGCAATCACTATTGAGGCACCAAAATGAATGTGCAGATAATTAAACAGGGAAGAGTGTCCTGGATGTTGAAGATGTGTGCCACGCTATGTTTAAGGCCTTTGAGTTGCCCAGCACAACGGTAAAGACTTCATGGAACAACCCAAAAAGAGGTTGGCCAAGAGTCTGAAAAGAATGAAAGAAGATCGCCAGTGAAGTGGCTCTGACAAAACTCATACTGATGGTTTAATATAATTCTTTTGCACATATATATTTTTCTGCTTTCTTTTCACCTCTCTCTCTCTCTCTCTCTCTCTCTCTCTCTCTCTCTCTATACCCACTTCTTTTTCGCCACCATCTTTTCATTGCACCTGCCTCTCGGAGGAAATGGTCGCAGGGGATATGAGGAGGGACAAAGAGTGACAAAAGAAGAAGACGGAAGGGAAAGGGAGGATGTATATGGGAGGAGATGGGAAGACTAATAAATGTGAAAGAAGAAGATGATAAAATTATACGTAATGTGAAAAAATTGATTGTATATATGTATGCTTGTGAGTCGTAGTCAAGTTTCTGGGGACATTAATAATAAGTGAATGATAAGGTGGCCCTGTTAAGTGGATAAACTTTCTATGGTTCTCTCCTTAGCAGGATTTTTCTTCCTCTTCGGCCCCTGCCTCACCGCATCCTTCGGCAGGTAACAGGTAAGGAGGTCGGGTTGATGGATGTGGGAAACAGCGAACAATGAAGAGAGGGAATGGATACAAAAATAGGAGAGAAAACGAAGACTTGAAGAGCTAAGCGAAAAGTAAAGGGAGAGAAAAGGAACTAAAGAGAAATACGATGCAGAATCCGAAAGGAGGTCGAGAGGGAGAAGGTGGGTCAAAGAAAGGACGAGACTAAAGAAATACTGACAAAAAAAAAAAAAAAAACATGCAAGAGTAAAGAGGCGGTGAGAGCGGATATAAACGCAGAAGAGATGGTACTCGTACAGAAAAGGAAGGAATAGCAGAGGTAAAGAAATGTATTGCAACTGAAAAAGGAGAGGAAGTAAAATAACTGAGAATGAAAGGAGGAACGGCACAAAACAAGGAGTCTAAACGAACGAGTAGGAGGGAAGGAATGAGACGCGAGAAGAGAAAATGAAGAGACCCCGAGGGAAAACAACCAACAGAGAGAGAGAGAGAGAGAGAGAGAGAGAGAGAGAGATTTTGTATTCATTAAAGTGTGTGTGTGTGTGTGTGTGTGTGTGTGTGTGTGTGTGTGTGTGTAAGAGAGAGAGAGAGAGAGAGAGAGAGAGAGAGAGAGCATTATTGCAAAGATAGGAAAGAAGACAAAGAATACGAGAAAGACACAATGTCAGAGGTCGACTGCTCTTTGTACCCTAATCCCCACAATATGCTAATGTCCTGTTTGCATGAGCCGGATCGTGCAGCTGCAATCACCACCCCCACCACAGCCACCACCACCAGTCACTCTTCCTCAATCACAGCCAGAAGAGGAGTGGATGGTGAAGATTGGGGGATGGGAAAATAAGATAAGGAAGGAGAAAATGAGGAGATATGGGCAGTGAAACAGGGAATGTGGAGATAGGATGAGAAATGAAGGGAAGTGGATGCTTGAGAGACCAAACGATTTTTCGAAACACGAGCAGAAACCTGTATTAAAGTGGCACCTCATAGCATGAAGACTCGTTGCAAAGCCAAATAAAACATACCTGTGCCCTTTCTACACCGCTGCTCAGGGGGAAAGAGAGAGAGAGAGAGAGAGTCGTGTTTTGATTACTCTCTCACTCTCTCTCTCAGTCTGTCTGTCAGTCAATCTGTCTGTCTGTGTGTCTGTCTGTCTGTGTGTCTGTCTCTCTGTCTGTCTGTCTGTCTGTCTGTCTCTCTCTGTCTCTCTCTCTCTCTCTCTCTTTCTCTCTCTCTCGGTTAAAAAGATTTTTTTTTTTTAATCCGATTAGGCTACAAACATATTTGGTGGAAGAGTCGATGACCATCATTTAAAGAAATCAAATTTTTAACAACAGTTCAATGTTCAAGTTCACTGGGCTAGTTGAAACGGTGACCCCACGGGAGTCCGTTTCTAAAGTTACGCGAAAGGGCTTCAAGTACCATGATAAACAACATGGGACTAAAAACTGACCCCTGATGCACACTAACATTCACGGAAAACTCATCACTCAAATCTCCATTCACTCTTACCTGGGTGTGAGCACCCACATACATAGCCATAACCACCCTAACCAGCCACTCCTCCAAGCCAAGCTTTCTCATTGCCCACTTCACCACCTCTCTAGGGACTCTATCAAAGGCCTTTTCCAAATCAACAAAAACAAAATAAAGATCCCTTCTCCTACCAATATATTTTTCCTGAAGCTGTCGAACAATGAATATAGCATCAGTGGTCCCCCTACCTGACATAAACCTAAACTGCATCTCTGGAGCAGATTACCCTCAGATACCATGAACAGTATCTCAATTGAGACATTCAAAAACAAAATAGACAAGTATTTGCTCGAGAATCCTCATCTGACTCTTTTTCTGTCCGAATAACTTTCTTTTATAGCTGCATGTAAGATCAATCCACTTTTGTCTACAAGACACTCTTTAAACAACGTACCCATATATAGTGTCGCGTCACGTCATTATACATTTTTCAGTTTGTTCGATGCAAATAAAGTAAAATAAGCACAGATTAGGATCTGCAGATAACCCTGAGTTAACGGTCACTACTATTACTTTCGACCTGTGATGGGCTGTGGATCACTGAGGGTCCCTGTTAGTCAAGTGACCACCATCGGGATTTTTTTTTAATGTACCAGGGGTCACTGCATCACGATGAAACTTGTGTACTTGTCCCACATGGGAGAGTTCCTTGTCTCAGTGAAATGAATGGAGCTAGGGCCTGATTGACTGCTGCCTACCTAAAAAGCGCCAGGCAAGGCTGCCGCACCACCCCTAAACATCCACTCTGTACATTGCACATCCACACTGTGCACTGTGCAGCCCCCTTTTATCTAAGACACCCGTTGTATATATTTCAATCTCTCCAATGCAAAGAAAGCAATATAAGCACAGATTAGGATCTGCACAGATAACCCTGAGTTAATGGTCACTACTCTCACTTTCGATCTGTGATGGGCTGTGGATCACTGAGGGTCCCTGTTAGTCAAGTGTCCACCATCGGGATTTTTTTAATGTACCAGGGGTCACTGCTTCAGGAGGAAACTTGTGTACTTATCACACATGGGAGAGTTCCTTGTCTCAGTGGATTGAACGGAGCTAGGGCCTGATTGACTGCTGCCTACCTCAAAGGAGCCAGGCAAGGCTGCCGCACCACCCCTAAACATCCACACTGTGCAGTGTGTAGTTTCCACGTTATGTCCACAGACTTCCCATAAACTCAATGTACCGATTTATAATGTCATGCCGTAACTATTAGTTGATTTGATTACTTTCTCTTTCAGGCTAGTCAGTCGGGTAGCTTATAGACAAAGTATTATAGAATGTGACTTTTCCTTTCCAGTTTTTCCTATGAAATTTCCATGTCAGTTTTTCCATGCTGCTGGTGTTTTTTTCTCACTTTTTCCTAGAGGGTTTGGTGGTGGAGGGAGCCTTCTTGCTTAACTATCCTTATCCTTCAGCATGTAGAGTTAGATCTTGTAGTCATAGTTTTCTCTGTAACAAGCAGCCTGGAAAGGACCATAAGGTCTGTTGCTGTTTGCTTTCCTATGTAATCCTATGTAATCAATATTCACTCTTTCTCTAATCATACCTTCTAAAACTCTCTCCATTACCTTCATTATCTGATCTTTGCTTTATACCTCTGTAATTTCCTCTTTCCAGGGCATCAACCTTCCCTTTATACATATTTACAATTACACTCTTCAGCCAATCATCAGGGACAACACACTCATAAATAATCTTATTTATCAGGTCAGTGACTAAACTCACCCATATATCGCCTGAGACCTTCAACATTTCGGCAGTCAACCCAGACACACCTGCTGTCTTCCCCACCCTCATCCTGCCTATTGCCTCACTCACAGTAGCAGTATCAATCAAAGGCCAAGGGCCAGACACTGGATCTGCTAGCTCCAAACCTTCCCTGTCCCAGTCAAACTCATCATGCAACAACCGGTTATGATGCCTCTCCATGCATCTTTAACATCCTTACTGTTCATCACTACCCTTCCTTCATCATTCTTCACACACTGCTCACCTATAATATCCCGATTATTCCTCTTCACTTGACCTGCCACCCTAAATATCATATTATTCCTTTCCCCATGATTTAGGTTATCAAGTAATAGTCTCTGTGACTCAGACTTTGCCCTGTATACCTCTCTTCTAGCCCTACGCTTGGCAGCCAAAAATTCCTCTTTGCTACCACCCTTCTTCCATTCCCGGAAAAGCCTTCTTTTCTCCTTAACTGCAGCTTCTACACCCTCATCCCACCACCAAGTTACTTTATGTCTTGGTGGTCCTCTTGTCCAACCGCATGTTACATCAGTAACTCTCAAGAAATTGTTCTTGAGGGCTCTGTACTGTTCATTAACGCCTCTGTCTACAGCTCCCTGTTCAGCCACCACTCTCCTCAACTCGCTATAGAAGGCATCCCTTACTACTTGGTTTTTCAGCTTCCATATTTTCCTCCTAGGTACAAAAGTCCTCTTTTTCATCACTTGTTCTTTAAGCACCATATCACAAATCAATAGTTTGTGCTGCTGCACACACTCCTCACTTCCTATAACTTTAATATCCCTCACTAACCTCCTATGGGCCCTCCTAACCAGAAAATAATCTATCTGACTGCTATTTCCCCCAGACTCATACGTAATTAACCTACTGTCTCTTCCTAAAATATGTGTTGCACATAATCATGTCCGTTGCCTCCCCAAACTCGAGTATCATTTCGCCTTCTGCATTCCTTAGACCATACACACATCCCCCATGCACTCCTTCATAACCTTGTGCTGCTTCACCTACATGACCATTTAAGTCCCCTCTCAAATCACTATCTCATCATCCCGCATACCACCCACTACACGTATTAAATCATCCTAAAATCTATCTTTCTCTGCTTCATCCAATCCTGCCTGTGGAGCATATGCCGATATAATCGCAGCTATCTTTCTACCCAACAGAATTTTCACTACCAATATCCTATCGCTTACTCTCAAAACATTCATAGCATATTCCACCCATTTCTCCGCAACCATCACATTATATATATATATATATATATATATATATATATATATATATATATATATATATATATATATATATATATATATTACAAGATGAATAGAGCTTGACTTTTGTTTTTGTATTTTATGCCACAGAGAGCCTTTGGATGACATCCTTTCCCCTCTTTTCCTGTTCAGTTTCCGTCAGATATGTTACCAGTTCATCATTTTCCTAGATCTATATCAGCATTATTGAAGTCTTGATAGAGTCTAACCATTTTTGACATGATCCAGTGGTTTTAATTACACAGTAATACATACTGGTATTTAACAGAAATATAAGACGGAAAATAGGGCATGAATAATACAGGAATTTTCTCTCTGGCGATCCCCATTCTCCACTCTCCAGCTGTTATGGCAGTCTGCCAGTATAAGATTCATTGTGGTAACGTAAAGTTCTCACGATGTCAAAGTGGAACGGAGCCTATGAATCCGGCTGTACCATGCATAGTGGGAAAGAATTTCCTTGGGTTTCAAAGGTAAAGATTGTACTCAGCAGGCATATGGTATGGTGTGTACCGATGGATTGCAGCCAAGGAAAGTCACATTGAAAGCACATGCAACCTCAACAGAACATAGGCAGCGTGTCTCCTCTGTCAACTCGACAAAAGTGCCTGTGTTTCAGAACTACATTAAAGAACCACTTTTTCTGGACTGAACTACAACTTGCAGTAGGAGTTACATGTCACTGCCCAGTAGTAGATGTAGACGACTTGAGCGAGATTTTAAAGTGCAACGGAACTGGCAGTACACTTGAAAGTTTAAGTCAATATCGTACCAAATGTTCAAAATTAATTACCAATGTGATTTCTCCTGCTCCTGAAGAAGAATTGTTATCGAAGTTAGAAAAAGCCAAATATTACTGATTGCTAGTTGACGAATCCACAGACATTGTAAGTGACAGACGTTTATGTTCGCATAAGATACTTTGAAGAGTAAAATGGTGAAGTGGTCACTTATTTTGGGGGGACTCGTACAAGTTATTGAGATCATAAGTGAGGCGTTGTTTGAGGCAGTGAAAACACTTCTAGAGAAGAGCAAGATTGAGCTTAATAACTGTATTGGCTCGAGTGATAAGGCAAATAATATGACTGGCGAAAAAAAACAAAAACTTTGTGGTCACGAATTAAGACAGAATCCCCTAACTGTGAGAGAATGCCATGCTCATATCACAGTCTGGCATTGTGTGTCCAGAAAGGCTTCGAAAAATTGCCTTCTAATCTAGGATTTATGCTGAAGTAGATACCAAAGTGGTTTTAAAAAAGAGTGCTCCTCGAAAGGAAACCTATAAAATGCTTTTTGAAGCTACGAATGTAGGTGAAAAAAAGATCAGGTATACCCATGCCATTTCTCAAGATGTCACCAACTCGATGGCTTGTGTGAAGCAGAATTATTTCCAACATGTTAGTGAACTGAGATGAACTGAAAGCATATTTCCACATTGCCAAGATACGAGGTGCTCAAGATGTTCGCTAAAAAGCAAGAATCTTGTGGGAAGTGCTTAATGATAATGTAAATTACCTATTCTTTGTGTCTACTTCACCAGGAGTGGCAGAATTTGAAAGAGTGAATGCACTGTTTCAGTCAACGAACGCCAAGCTTTCCCATCTGTGTCATGAACTAGACGTCCATTTTACTTCCTTGACTCGTCGGGTGTATGGCCCCATCCACACGAGCCTGAAAAAAGTTTTGAAGCATGTTAGAAACACTGCTTCAGACATGTTTGCATACATGTTCGAAGTATCTCGTTTGGATGTGGGAACCCGTAAATTTGTTTCGAAATATGTTATTATCACTGGCGTTTGCAGCACTGTGAAGCATTTGAGTCCGACAGGTTTACAAACATGTTTGTGACATGTTTGGAAGCATGTATCTAGCATGTTCCTGACATGTTCCTAGCACTGTTTCGGGCAGTGTTATAGGCACGGTGTGGACATGAGAAAGGAGTGCCTTTGCCTTTGTCTTTGGAGAAAGTGGATCTCGGGGCAAAGTTCTTGGTAGAATCTGAGCTCCTGTTAGCCAAAGATAAGGGGCACACATTGAAAGTGAAGGAACGCTGTCAAGAAATGTTGTTCAGAATTGTTGAACAGGTCAAGATTCGGTTACCACAAAGTCAGGATTTATATGATGGGCTCAAGAAGTTGTCTCTCAGTGTAGTTCTCACTCGAACTAGCAGGCCACCTTACAAGGACCTCCCGTTTTCCCACCTACAAGGCCACTCAGCAGAAGCGTGTGTGGACTAGTATCGACGAATTCTTTACAATCCGTGGATAGAGGAAGGCATTTTTGACACCAAGATACCTGATGACTCAGTTGTATTTTGGTCGAAGATTAAAACGTATGAGATTAATGAATCGAGACCATATGAGGACCTTGCTTTATATAGATTATTATGCCTAACAACCCAGGTGAGCAATGCATTCGTTGAGCGAAATTTCTTGCATGCCAGTGCCAAGTTTGAATTTACGGACCACGCTGCTGATGAGTGGGAGGCGCTGCATAGACTTGGATATAACTGACACTATGCTACAGAAAATCTCATCAGCTAACATTTATGAAGAAACAGAGGATGGAGACGGTGGACTGTCTGCCCTGTTTCAATATCTGCCAGCCTACATAGCATGAAAATAATCACCATGTTGCTTATTATATATATATATATATATATATATATATATATATATATATATATATATATATATATATATATATATATACATATATATATATATATATATATATATATATATATATATATATATATATATATATATATATATATATTTATATTTAATAACAGAACGGAGGAAGGAAAAACAAATGGGGAAAAAAAAATCCATACACCAGATTACTGGTGTCCTCTATTCATAAAATATCTGTAACAGTTAGACTTGAACAGTTGTGGGTTGAAATTTGGAGGAAAACAACTCTGGGGAAGCGAGTTCCAGAGAGATGCAGTTCGGGGAATGAAAGAATTCTGATAGGCAGAAGTTCTGCAATATGGTTGAGTGACATTCCAGTCATGAGCGCTACCAGATGCCCGTGTAGCACGAGGGAAGGCATGGAGAGGTGGCACCATGGACGCAACTTCGTCTGAGCATTTGCCAAAAAAATATCTGTAAAATAATGCAAGGGAGGCAACATTCCTTCTTACTTGCAGGGGAGGTAGTTATATGTAATGGCAGGGTTGTTAATGATTCTAACAGCTTTATTCTGAATTTTGTCTAGTTGTCTTAATGCAACCCTTCCACAACCATTCCACAAGGGTGAGCAATATTCAAGCTGAGAGCGCACATGACTCATATAAATTATAGCTAACTGCTCATTGGCGAAGAAGTTAAGGACTCTGTACAATAATCCAAGTTTCTTTGAGGCGGTTTTAGCAAGTGATCTGACATGAGAGGTCCAGCTGAAGGCACTGTTAAGTGAGACACCAAGAATTTCAATACTTTTGGAGATGGGAATATTAGTAGCACTGAAGGTAATGTACGAATCTGGCAATATCTGTCTATTAGTAAACTGTATATATTTAGTTTTACTAGCATTAAAAGAGACAAGGTTGTTTTGTCCCCATTCACTGATTGTAGCTAGATCTTGATTTATGGAGATGGCTGTACTGAGTTGAGAGGTAGAGATATTAGACTTTGTAAATGGATGTCTGAGTGTGAATGAACTATGTAGTGTTGAGTCATCTGCATATGAGTGAATGGGATTGTGAGTGACAGATAAGGGATCATTAATATGAACCAGAAATAGGGTTGGCGCCAGAACTGATCCCTGCCGCACGCCGGCGTTAATTGAGTGGAAATTCGAATATACATTATCTACTTTTACTCTTATTTTCCTGTCACTGAGATAAGAAGAAATCAAAGGAACAAAAGATGTTAGTCCATAGCAAGGGAGTTTGGACAGCAGGGAACGGTGCCATACTCTGTCGAAAGCTTTAGAGATATCAAGAGCTACTGCATGAGTTTCTCCAAAAAGATCAATTGATTGATGGATGGTATGAGTCAAGAGATTGAGTATGTCAATGGTGGATCTTTCGTGGCGAAAACCGTATTGTCTATCACTAATTAAGTTGTTGGATTCAAGATGTTTAACAATATGCTTATTAATTAAAGTTTCAAATACCTTACCAAGAGAAGATGTGACAGCTATTGGTCTGTAATTGGAGGGGTCAGACGAACTTCCTTTCTTCGGAACTGGGTGGATATTTCCTTCTTTCCATGAATTTGGGAATAAAGAAGTACGTATGCATAGTCTGAATAATTTGGCTAGGACAGAGGCAAGTTCAGGGGAACACTTTTTCAAAACAATTGGCGGAATTCCATCTGGACCTGGAGTTTTGTTGGTAGGTAAATTGTCTAGGATGGATTTTACGTATCTTGTCTGTATTTTAAGTGGGGCAATTTCGGGAGAATCAAGTTCCAGTACTGAGACATTCTGGCTGGTATCATCTATGGTAGAGTTTCTTGCAAAGGTACTAGCAAAGATATCTGCTTTCCCACGTGGGTCATTTGTAATACTGCCATCTGAAGATTTTAGTGGGGGAATGGAAGATGACTTGTTAAAGTTATTATTGAAAGAATTAAGAGTTGACCAGAATATTCTATTGTCATTAGGGTTGTTAAGTAGTTTTGATGCTTGCTTTTGAAGAAAGTTTGATTTAGATAGATTTAATACAGCTTTTGCATGATTTCTAGCAATTTTAAATTGGGAGAGTGATTCAGATGTTTTTAATTTTAAGTAAGAGTTATATGCTAATGACTTTTGGGCCGTTGCTCTGGCACAATTGCCATCAAACCATTTTGGAGAGTTTGATCTTTTAGTGAATTGTTGACTTGGTATGAATAAATCCATACCAGCTAGTATTAAGTTGCAAATGTGGGACTGGGTAGAATTGGGATCACTAGAGAGGAAAGACTGCCATGGAACATCAGCGAGATAATTTCTAAATCCATCCCAGTCTGCCCTGTCAAAGTGCCATCGGGTCACCCTGACAGGTTCGGAATGGGAAGGTGTAGGAGGGTTAACTAATGAGGCTTTGACGAGATTGTGGTCAGAGGATCCAAGTGGTGACAGTACCTCTATCCTGTATTGATCTGGATTATTTGTCAAGAATAAATCCAAGAGATGGGCATTATGGTCAAGATTATCAGGTATTCTGGTTGGTTGCTTTACCAACTGGGTGAGATTAAACGATTCCGCAAACAGCTCGTATTCTAGACCAGCGTCGTCAGTCCGGGCAGAATGCAATAACCATTCAATAATGTGTATGTTAAAATCACCCAAAATGGTAATTTCATTGCCAAGGGCAAGGTCAAGGTTACTCAACTGAGTAGATATGGAATCAAATACACTGGGTTCCGAAGAAGCATTGGGGGAACGATAAACTACACAGATATATTTGGTAATGTTTTGGCAATTTAATTTATATAATGAGTAATCAAAACTGGATGAAGTGAAGTTTAAAATAGTATCAACTGCATATTGGGATTTGATATAACAACAGGTGCCGCCCTTGTTTCGAAAGTTTGTAAGGAGATGGTAACCGGGAAAACAAAATGGAGATAAATCGGTAGAGGGTGAGATTTGTGGTTCTGTAAGGAAAAGGGCCAAAGGGGATATGGACTGAAGGAAAAAATGAACTGAGTTTAAATTTGTGGTAAGGCCGCGGATGTTGGTAAAGAATAAGGCCGCACCGTCACCTCTTCGCCGACGAGCATTCCCGGAAATAGCAACAGTCACTGCCGGCACAGTCGCTTGATGGCGACCGGGAGGACCCTGTGCCTCCAGCCCTACCCTGCCGGTGGTGGCAATCCGAGGTACCACCTCATTTGATTGTAAGATTGCAGCGACCATTACTAAAGATGTGAATAGAAGGTGTGATGTCATGCGCATGTAGTGTGGTGTAGACAGTTGAAGGTAGAGGTATTATGAGAGCATGCTGGCCTACTCTCTGTGTAAATGAATGCACTGAAAATGTTCAGAAAAGGGAGATGGTCAGGATCAAGTCCTGAGGGCTGGTGAAACGGAAGCTCCAGCTCTCCCTATCACCAGCTTGCCATCAACCTCGGGAGTACTGCCCTGTTCGACTGGTGCTACAGTCTACTCCTCCAAATATATATATATATATATATATATATATATATATATATATATATATATATATATATATATATATATATATATATATATATATATATATGCAAGATATTCGCAGAAATCTGTGCAGCATGTGAGGTGGTGTGTAGAGTGAAGAGAAGACGAAAGGGGGTGCGGGGAACAGCATGGTGGACTGAAGAGGTGAGAGAGGCTGTGGCACAAAAGAAGAAAGCATATAGTAAGTGGATGAGAAACAGGACTGTGGATGATGCTGAGAGACGGAAGAGAGAGTTATATGTAGAGAGGAAGAGAGAGGTGAAAAGATTAGTAAGAGATAGTAAGAAAAGAGTGGATGAGGAATTTGGAAGGAACTTGAGTGTAAAGTGGAGGGAATGTAAGAAAATGTTCCAGAAAGACGTAAAGAAAGTTAGACGGTGCCAAAGAAGTTAGTTGGGGAGTGAAAGATAAAAATGGTATAGTACTAGTGCAGAAGGGAGAAAAAGTGAGAAGATGGAGAGAACTCTTTAAGGAATTGTTGAACATAGAGAATGAAAGTAATGCAAGTGTAAGTGGCTGGGGATTGGCTGGGAGATGGAAGGATGTCAGAAGAGAGGAAGAAATCAGTAGGATGGAAGTTGTGGGGAAAGCCCCAGGAATTGATGCAGTGTGTGGTGAAATGCTGAAGCATGAGGGAGAGATATTAGTAGAATGGATGTGGAAGATGTGAATATTGGCCTGGGAGGAAGGTAGAGTCCCGGAGGACTGGAAGTCAGGTATAATATTATTCCCTTGGACAATGGAAAAGGGGAAAAAGAAGTATGTGGTAATCATAGGGGTATTTGTCTTCTTAGTGTACGAGTAATAGGAAAAGTATATGGTAGGATACTTATTGACAAAGTTAGGGAAATAACAGAGGAATTAGTTGGAGAAGAACAGGGAGGTTTTAGGAAGGGAAGAGGTTATGTAGATCAGATATTCATTCTTAGATCTTTAGTGGAAAAGTTTCTAGAGAAGGGAAATAAGCAGAATATATGAAGTAGATGAGAAGTTGTTGAATGCCGTGAAGAGTATGCTAAGACTGGAATGCATGTGTATAGTGAACTGCGTGAATTTTTGTATTTGAAGGTTGGATTGAAACAAGGATGTATCATGTCTTCATGGTTGTTCAATCTGTATATGGATGGAGTTATAAAAGAGATACAAGGTACGGCAGTGGATGTCGCAGCAGCCCTGGTGAGAGAGGGCAGTGTTTGGAAACCAGCGTACCTGTACCGTTGTTTGCAGATGATACTGTGTTGTTGAGTGAAGACGAAGGGGAGCTGCAAGGCTTGGTGGATGAGTTCGGGAGAGTGTGTAAGAAACAGAATCTAAAGGTGAATGTAGGAACGACTAAAGTTATGGTCTTCGAGAGAAATGAAGTCAGTGAATGTACTGTGAGGCTGGATGAGGAGGAAATGGAAAATGTGAGTGTGCTTAAGTACTTGGGTAGTGTGATGAGTAAGGATGGAAGTTTAGAGGGTGAAGGGCTTGAAAGAGTGCAACAGGGAAGAAAGGTTGCTGGTTCCCTGAAAGCAGTGATAAAAAACAGGGAAGTGAGCATGGAAGTGAAAAAGCTACTACCTGACAATATTGTGATACCAATTCTAACGTATTTAAGTGAAGTTTGGACCTTGTCTGAGGGACAGAAGGCAAGAGTGAGAGCAGCGAAATGAGTTATTTGAAAGGAGCATGTGTAGTCACATGGAGAGACAAACTGACAAATAACAAAGTGAAGGAGCGTTGTGGTGTGGATGTGGATGTGATAGGAAACGTTAGGAGAAACACACTGAGGTGGTTTGGCCATGTGGAGAGGCTGGAGAGCGAGAGACTGACGAGGAGAGTGTATGTGAGTGAGGTGGAAGAGGAGGAGAGGGAGGGGGAGGCCAAGGATGAGATGAAAGGATGGAGTGCAGTGGTATATGAGAGAGGGGGGTGTGAGCTGGGAGCATGGCAATGTAATGGCTGGGGACAGGGCGACATGGAGGCGATTTGTTTGTGGCCACCCCTTACTGGATTAAGGCGTCTGGAAATAGAAAGATAGATAGACAGATGAATGCTTGCTTTTAAAATCTGGTAATGAAAAGTTTAATTTGGTAATGGAAATTGAGGAATTTGATAATGTGGCTCAGTTCAGATCTGGCAACCCTGTGCTTACCGAAACAATACAGTGGTTGTCAGGATACAGCAGTTTAGGTCCTTCTGTTTCTCTCCTGTCTGTTCAGGTCCATATAATCAATTCAGGTCAATACAGTTCTCTTCAGATTATTTTTGTAGTAAGGTGTAATATTAAATCATGAGTCCTAAAATTGCAAAGAAAAAAAAGAAAAAAAGAAAAAAAAGTAAAAAAGGTCTTTCAGTTGTGTCTAAAAAGTGGACAGAGACGAGTGGACTGGGATGGTATTGAATGATGAGGCACGATGGGGGGAGTATACACTGAATATCGCCGCTGCAATCTGGTTGGTAGCAGTACTAATGAGGTTCACTACGCTAGAATATAAATGGATGGATGAGTGGAGATGAGTGGGTGGGGTTGGCTGAAATGCTGGGACATGACGGAAATATGAAGGTGATATGGGCGTTTTATGCTGGCCAGTAAATTCCAACTCAAAGAAAGGGCTAAGTAATGGGTGGGGTAGATGGAAAGAAGGACGGAATACTGATTAGTGGTCGGACAGGGTGGAGGTATAACTCCCTGAGAAGATGGGAGCTGTAGGTTTATTAGTATGGTTTTGGTGATGGTTTAAACCTTAAGGATGAAACTCTTCTAAAACCTGGCATCGTAAATTGCCAGTAAAAGAGAAATGTTGTGTCATTAACCTTCTACATAACGTTCGTCATACCTTTTAATAATTTTGTAGACATTAGTGAAACCAGTAACACGATGGAAGTTTTGCCCCCAATTTTAACATCATATTGTTTATGCCTACTCGATTGTAACCATGGCATCAATAATTCCCAGAGGCTTACTGTGTCTTCATATCTCCTTCCTTTCTTCTCCTCTGCTTTATCACCTTTCGACACAAGTCAATAAAACAACAAACAATCTGAACCCCCTCCGCCTTCCCATTCCTACAGTCACAGTCTATCGCAGTCCCCCCACTTTCCCTCTCATTCCGCCCCCCCCCCTCCTCCACTTCGACATTCCGTGTTAAACTGCTAAAACTACCATTCTGTTGAACATTACTGCCTTGACATGAGTGTAAGGAAAATTGGAAAAGACCAGCCTCGATTAAACTTAACGCATGGTGATTTTTTCTCGTTCGCGGGTTTCTTTGGCGCTCACTTCTCTAATTTTTCTGTCTTACTCTGTTTTTGTCTCGATTCTGTCTCTGTCTGTCTGTTTGTCTGTCTGTCTTCTCTCTCTCTCTCTCTCTCTCTCTCTCTCTCTCTCTCTCTCTCTCTCTCTCTCTCTCTCTCTCTCATGAACTTTACAATCCTGTATTGCATTATCTCTACATAATATTTTTTTTTCCCATGAGAGACACAGATAGACAGACAGACAGACAGACAGACAGACAGACAGATCTACAACCTCAAGTAAAGTAAAGACCATGAAACTCTGACTACCACGAAATTTATGCACCTAATCTAAACTGTCCCTCGTTCTCTGCACTCACCCTCATGATATATGAACCCAAAAGCACCATTTCACATACCCACACCAATAAGATCAGTTTTCTTAACGTCTTTACATGAACCGTAACGTTTCTTCGCCAAAATATATTATGTCCATCATGCCTCAGTACCGCAATGCTTTTTCGAAACAGGTTCATTCCTTTGGAACCAGATCTTCATTAGAAAAAGTAAGCGAAGAGTCGTGAGGGACACGTTAATGGTATCAGCCACAAGGGATCACATTTTTTTTTTTTTTTTAAATGCTAGGAAGAAGGAACAAAAGGCCAGGAGCCCGCAAACCGTTCCTTCCAAGAAGAAAAATAAAACAATACAAAACAGAGCCACATAAAAGATCCGTTCATTTCGAGATGCATGGACACACTGCGTTTGACAGACTGGAGATCATAGGAAGTAGGAAATACAGACAGAGGGAGACAGTTCCAGAGTTGACCTGTTACATAAGTGAATGACAGGGAGTAACGGATAACTCTTCCATTAGAGAGTTGGACTGAAAAGGGATGAGAGTTTGCTGCTAGACGGGTGCTACGCGCCCGTCGTAAAGATGGAGGGATGCAGACAGTTCAGAGGAGCAGTGACCATTGAAGTAACGATAGAAAAGAGATAAATATGCAACAGTGTGGCGAAAAGACAGAGGTTGAAGGGAGCCAGTAGGAGAAGAAGAGTTAATGAGACGAAAAACCTTTGACTCCACCCTATTGAGAAGCGCTGTATGTGGGGAGCCTCCCCACACATGAGAGTTGTACTCTAAACAGGGGCGAATAAAACCCGTGTATAAAGTCAACAACTATGCAGGGGTAAAGAAGGAACGGGGTCGGCTTAGCAAACCTAATCTTTTGGAAGCAGATTTTACAGATGTAATACGATCTTTCCAAGATAAGTCCCGAGTGAATGAAACCTCAAGCATTTTCAAGGATGATGCAGGATTGAGCTGGATATTATTAAACATTAGTGGGTACTCCTGTGGAAGATTGTGTCGGGTTGATAGGTGTAAAAATTGAGTTTTTGATGCATTCTTGCCCCAGTCAGAGATATGAGCCACGTCAGACATTAGGTGTGCCATAGCCTCATCCCTTGTTTGTTGAAGTAACTGCTGAGATGGATGTTGCGGGAACCGAATGGAGAGGTGAAGGGTGGAATCATCAGCGTACAAGCGGATACGGTTAGATGGACAGCTTGGAAGGTCATTGATGAATAAAAGGAAGAGAGTTGGTGATAAAACAGAGCCCTGAGGAACAGCACTGTCGATTGATCTAGGAGAACTATGGCTGTCTACAACAGTGGCTATAGAACGATCAGAATGGAAGCTATAGATGAAGGCATAGATAGAAGGATAGAAACCGTAAGAGGGCAGTTTGGAAATTAAAGATTTATGCCAGACTCGATCGAGAGCCTTTGAGATGTCAAATGCAATGGCAAAGCTTTCGCCAAAAGAGGATGACCAGGAGTCTGAAAGGTAGGTCAGAAGATCGCCAGTGGAGCGCCCCTGATGGAACCCATACTGATGATCAGAAAGAAGGTTGTGATAGGAAAGATGCTTTAAAATTTTTCTGTTAAGAATAGACTCGAAATCTTTTGAGACACAGGATGTTAAAGCAATTGGACAATAGTTAGAGGGTTGGGAATGGTCACCCTTCTTTGAGACTGGCTGAATGAAAGCAAACTTCCAGCAAGAAGAAGGGGTACAATTTGACGGTGAAAGAGTTTACCTATGCAGGATGTAAGCACTGAAGCACAGTTCTTGAGAACAACACGAGGGACTCCGTCAGGCCCATATGTTAGTATTGAGGCCAGTGATGCCAAAAAATACATCAGCTGAAGAAATTTTAACATCAGCCATGAGAAAGTCTGAGGGGGGAAGTGATGAAGGAACAGCACCAGAACCGTGTAAGGTGGAATTGGAGGAGAAAGTCTGAGTGAAGAGATCTGCTTTATCAGTAGAAGAAATAACTACAGAACCATCAGAATAGAAAAGAGGAGGGAAGGTTAATGAGGTAAAGTTGTTAGAAAGGATTTTGGCAAGGTGCCAGAAGGAGCGGGAAGAATTCGAGTTGGAGAGTTTAGAGCATTTAGTACGGATGAAATTATTTTTTGCAGTGGAAAGAACTGACTTAGCACTATTCCAGGCAGAAACATAAAAAAGATGTGATTCAGGGGTGGATTGGTTTTGGTACCTCTCACAGGCCCTCTCCTTGTTGCAGACAGCATTAGAACAAGTGCAATTAAACCAAGGCTTTCTTGCATTAGTCAGAGGATATGAGAAAGGAATGTATGCTTCCATGCCCGAGACAATAACCTCCATAATGCACAAGGCACACTCAGATGGCTCCCGGCCATGGAAGCAATTATCATTCCATGGAAAATAAAAAAAGTACTTCCTGAAGGCCTCCTAATCTGCAGCTTCAAAGTGCCACAGACGACGTTTCTTTGGAGGGTCCGCAGGCTGTACCGGAGTGATAGGACAAATTAAGGTAATACGGTTGTGATTGGAGAACCCCAACGGATAGGAAAGATTAACAGAGTAAGCAGAAGGATTAGTTGTATGCAAGAGGTCAAGTATGTTGGAACTCTCTCCAAGGCAATCAGGGATATGGGTAGGATGTTGTACAAGCTGCTCTAGGTCATTACGGATAGAAAAGATGTAAGCTTGTTCACCAGGTGGATTAGTGAAAGGAGAGGAGAGCCAAAGGTGGTGGAAAACATTGAAATCTCGTAGAATGGAGATTTCAGAGAAAGGTGAAATGGATAGAATGTGTTCCATCATAGAAGTAATATTACCGAAGAATTTTTGATAGTCAGTAGAATTAGGAGATAAGTAAACAATGCAGGTATATTTAGTCAGAGAATGACAGGGGAGCCAAAGCCAGAAAGTAGAGATTTCAGAAGAATCAAGTTCAGGAACACGAGAGCAAGATAAATCGTTGCTTATATATACACAACAGCCACCTTTGGCTGTGAAATGAATATAGAGCAAGTAAGAGGAAACATAAAAGGGTTTGCTGTCAGTTGCCTCAGACAGCTGAGTCTCTGTCAAGAAGAGAAAGTGAGGTTTAGAGGAGAGGTGGTGTTCAACAGAGAGAAAGAGGAAGGGCCGGGAATGTTGTAGAAATGAAGAAGTGAGTCAGACACTGATTCCAGGCATCTCTCTGAGTCGTCACCGGGAAAGAAACAGATGGTGGGTTAATTTATGGTCCCCCCGTCCCCCTGGGAACTCCAAGGCATGATTTATCAACGCCATTTTTCTTTTCTAATTTTGAAAAGGTAGTGTAGTGTTTAAAGTGGAGGGGGATAGATTAATAATGATCTTGACCAAGCTATTCAATAAGATATGGGTGACGGGGTTACTACCATCAGTTTGGAAGAATGGTGTAATTGTTAAAGTTCCGAAAAAGGGAGACCTGAGTGAATGTGGTAATTGGAGGGGAATCTCTTTGTCACCGATAGCTTTGAAAGTTTTCAGTAGAGTGTTGTTAAATAGGTTGGAGCCAGTGGTTGAGGGTATTCTGAGGGATGAACAGGCTGGTTTTAGAAAGGGACGTGGTTGCAATGATCAGATCTTTATAGTTAGGCATTTGATGCAGCAAGTTAATGAAATGAGAGTACCGTTAAGTCTTTGTTTTGTTGATTTTGAAAAGGCTTTTGATAGTGTTTCGAGAGAGACTATGGGGAAGATCATGAGACATTATGGAATACCAGAGGAGTTTGTGAGGGTTATTATGAACATGCATGAGGACACATTTTGTAAAGTGATGGTTGATGGTTGTCTGAGTGATTCGTTTGAAGTCAAGTCCGGAGTAATTCAAGGTGGTGTTCTATCGCCTTTACTATTTATATTGGTCATTGATTACATTATGAAACGCGTTGGAACAGAAACCGGTGCAGGTATACTTTGGGGAGAGAACAGGAAACTTTTGGATTTAGATTATGCAGATGATATAGTTTTGATTTGTGATGGGCCAGAAGAGATGCAGAGAGTGTTGGACTGTTTGGTGAGTGAAGGTCGCAAGGTGGGTTTGGTTATTAATTGTGGAAAAACTGAAATAATCAATATAAATATGGAAAATGCGCAGGAATGTGTAATTGGAGGTATGGTTGTAAAGCAAGTTGATAGGTTTAAATATTTAGGTACTTATTTAGCCAAGGATGGTTCTTTGAACTTTGAATTCGAGGAAAGGTTAAAGAAGGCTAATCAGGCAATGGGAATGCTTAAAAATATTTGGAATAATAACAATTTTTCTGTGCATACAAAAATCAAACTTTATAAGGTAATGGTTAGGAGTATCTTAATTTATGGACACGAGTCTTGGTACAGCACAGTAACTATGGAAAATAAATTCTTGGTGTTTGAAAATAAAGCACTTAGAAGAATATTAGGAGTTAAGTGGTGGGAAAGGATACCAAATAGTAGAATTAGAGAAATAACGGGAGTGCAGCCGATCGATGAATATGTTAGATTCTCACGATGGAAGTGGCTAGGACATGTGTATAGGAGACAGGGAATAGTACGAGGTACACCAGGGTGGGTGGCACTTGGTAGGAGAGGTAGAGGAAGGCCAAAAGAGACGTGGGTGAGGACAATGAGACGGGAAGCTGGAGATGAGTGTTGGGGAGATCTTGAGGAGTTAGCACAAGATAGGATGTGGTGGTGTGAGTTCATCGAGGCCCTATGCATCCCCGAGGGTGCCACAGGAAATGATTGATTGAGTGTAGTGTGTACTGTGCATGTAGTTTGGTGTTGACAATTAGAGAAACTTGTACTGGAGAGCATGCTGGCCTACTTACTGTGTTACTGAAACACTGAAAAAGTTCAGCAAAGGGGGATGGTCAGGAACTAGTCCTGAGGGCTGATGAAACGGGAGCATGAAGAGGAAAAATGTTGACTGCAATACACACTATGGAATGAGCGCCCTACTCAGTCCCAAAAGACTGCGACGGCAACCTCCCCTATCTTTTATCATTTGAACAAAGAAAGAACAATAAATAATTATAGAACATATTTCCATGTACTAGACTAAGGGTGTTCTTCATTTTTAAAAATCTGTAACTGTTTGAACTGAATTGGTGTGGGGTTGAGTCTGGTGGGGAAATTAATCTCGGTGTCACGAATTAGCACGAGAATAGGTTCGTGTCATTTTGTTTCAGTGTGAAAACTGCGATTTCTAGTGGAATTTCCACTGAGCATCACTCAGTTCAACCGTCCTAGCATTCACTCGATTGGGACCTTTTTTTTAGAAAATTTTTCACTGTTTCATAAGTGATCATCCTTGCGCACGACATTAGCGCCTTCGCTGAGTGATTTATTGTAAGCGTATGTCGCTCACTTTCTTTCTGTTGACCATTGAGAAACATGCCCGGCCCTTGCCCTCTTTCATAATTCGAACTCAGTCAGGATTGGATCGTCGTGAGAGCAGGTTTGTGCCCAGCGTGGAATAGCGCCACCACAGCGAGTTCCTGAAATCTCCACCTAGACAGTGAATCGGCAAAGAGGTTTAGCGTGTTTGTAGCGTCTGTCCTACATATCGACGCCCAGTCATTCCGCTTAGCCCCCTCTACTGACCAGTATTTCTTTTTGTTTTTCCTAGGTTTAAGTGTTAGCATTTGAATGAGCAAGTGAGTGCATTCTCCTTGTTATTTTGAATTCATTTTGAGACTTATGTAATGTAAATTTATTTCACTGTAATTAATAAATTTTACAAGTCTTTTCCTTTGAGCTTAATGTATAGTTAAACTCGTGTTTTATTTCTCCACATTAAGCTTATTCTAGTTGCCACTCCTAGTTTGCATAAACGCTTTGCATTATTCATAACTGGTACTCAGGCCAATCCTTTTGTATTAAGCTTAAATCCGTTGTGGCAACCAGGAGTTAATGCACTGGCAAGAACCTGTTTATCACTAATAACATTAGTTATTGATTGTCTGGGATGGAGTCACTTTCTCTTGAGGCTAATAGTACTAACAAACAGCATGCATGAGTAATTAGTCTCTGCTGTGTACTGTTGACAAAGTTTATAAATTCTCGTCCTTAGAGAATCGGCGAAGTAAGCCACATAAAGTAAAACTTACTGCTTGATTTCATAAGTCAATTCTTTGTCTCTATTTTCAAGCAAAACATATAACCTTTATTTAATTTTTAAATTCACAAAACCCTGTGACATCTCGTGACCTCATTCCAGGATAATAGCTCCTAGCTCTAAAGTTATTAACGAGATAATACTCACTCACTCATACTTAGGTATTTATCATTAAAATCTATAGGCACTATCTTACTGATGATTATTGATTCATTTCTATTAATTTTACGTAATAGTTTTCACAGTCAGTTTTTTTGTTTCTTTCTTTCTTTACCAGTTTAACTAGCTAAAACTGGTCACCACTAACCTGTGCCTATATTCTTTACTCTTGATTATTTGCATTTCTCTGCAAAATAGCAGTCAGTACTTAGTCTTTAGTTCACTGAGACTGAGTTAGCATCATGTCTACCAACGTCTATGTACAGGAAGCTAAAGATATGGGGCTTAGCGACCCCCCAAAAGTCAGAGAGTATGTACTCTCTCGGTTTAGTTACGAGCAGCAATGTGAGAATGATGCTCGCGAAGAGCGTAGAATTCAACACGAACACGAGCGAGAACAACGTGAATATGAGCAAAAACAATGCGAACTCGAGATAGAACAACGTGAAAGAGAACGCGAACATGAGTGAAAACAGCGCGAGGAACGTGAAAGAGAATGTCAACACGAGCAAAAACAATGCGAACTCGAGTTAGAACAACGTGAAAGAGAACGTCAACTAGAGTTAGAACAATGTGAGAGAGAACATCAACTCAAGTTAGTACAATGTGAGAGAGAACGTCAACTCTAGTTAGAACAATGTGAGAGAGAACGTCAACTCGAGTTAGAACAATGCGAGAGAGAACGTGAATACGAGCGAGAACAACGAGAGAGAGAGCGAGAACACGAACATGCCGAGCGTGAGGCACGTGAAAAACATGAACTTTAGATGCTGAGGCTTAAGCGAGACTCCTTGGCTTCAGACACATCTGGTGCAGCTAAACCAAGCTCCATGAGCGCTCTCCCTGCACATGTTCTGGCAACCCCACACATTAAGCTTCCTCCATACAAGGAAGGTGAGCGAATCGAGCCATTCATAGCCCGTTTCGAAGACATGGCTCAGCTGTACCAGCCGGATGAGGCAGCTAAGCGGCTCCAGTTTCTTAGCTTGTTTGAGGGCTCTGCCCTCGATATTCTCCACAAAATTCGTGGAGACAATCTCACGTATGAGATGATGAAGCCACACTGGTCAAAGCATATGGTCTCACAGTTGACGACGCCAAGAGTTAGTTTATGAGGGCGTGTTTACAAGAAAAAGAGACTGCCATTCAGTTTCTTGATCAGCTTACTGCTTACTTAGATGAGTGGATGGAGAAAGATAAAACTCCTTCCACGCATGAGGGGATAATTGACCTTATGCTGCGCACACAGCTAGAAAAGTCGTGGCCTACTGAACTTATGGCTCAGCTTAAGATCTTCCAGGTAAGGGATGCCAGCCAAATGGTGGAGAAGGCTGATGCATTCTTCACTGCGTACGGGTATCAAACTCGTAAGCAGCACACCTGGAACAGGAAAGCTGACAAATCTGGGAAACCATCTCAGACTGAACCCCAGCAACAAGGCCATTCCCGGAATAATGGCCAAGGTCCAAAACCGCAGAAGAAGGACCAGGGGCAAAATACCCAGAAACCTGAGTGGAGGCGGTACGACAAGCAGAACCCTAACCAGCAGCAGTACCAGTATTTCATGCAGCAGCAGGGCAAGGACAAACCACTTAACCCTCAGTCGGGACAATTGACTTTAGTGTATCGGAGGCAGGATGCAAGTGCAGCCTTCATTCTACAACAAGTGCACAGTGGTGCCAACCCCACCAGTACAGGTACTTCTCCAAAGTTCGCTGGTCCCCCAGCGACAATGAACTCTCCATATCAGGTGGTCAATGATCCAACTCCTCAGATGGTGAGCATGACCCCTCAGGCATCTAGTTCTCAGGGCGCCACATTTGCTGCATCGTTCGTTCCGCAGTCTCACCAATGACTGGCTGCTACCTCCTCAGACCCTTCCACCAGTAACACTGCCTTTCTTGTTCAGCCAGGGTTTGTGGGAGGTGTTTCTGTAAATGTCCTGAGAGATAATGGTTCCTCAGGTTGCTACATCAAGCAAAGTTTAGTTCGGCCCGATGAGTACATGGGTAAGCAGATCCAAGTTAGACTTATTGATGGATCAGTGAGATTGTTCCCTGAGGCACGTATCCAGGTGGCATCTCCTTTCTACACTGGCTTGACAGCTGCTGTTGTCATACCAGAACCTTTGTTTGACCTCATTATTGGCAACATACCGGGCGTCAAAAACAGTTGTGCAGTAGATGTTGCAACTCAGACTTCGGCTGTTGCAGTAATATGAGCCATGGCCAAGGCTCCAAATTGTGTCACCCCGTTGACCGTCGCAATGCCACAAGATCTGATTCATAGTCAAGATATTGTCCAAGAACAACAGTCTGACCTGACACTTGCCTCAGTGTGTAAGAAGCTGGAGGGTAAAGTGATTAAGTATTCACGGGGAGGTCAAGCCAGGTTCCTTCGTAAACGAGGATGGCTATACCGTGAGTCACAAACACCCCAGGTCGAGGTTCGACTGCAGTTCATCGTTCCCGCAAAGTATCGCCGAGCAGTGTTCGAATTAGGTCATACTTCAATGATGGGAGGTCACATGGGCCAAAAGAAAACCTCTGACTGCATCCATGCTGACTTTTTCTGGCCAGGAATGGGACAGGAAATAACTAGGCTTGTGCATTCCTGTGATATGTGTCAGCGTACTACTGATCTGGGATGTGTCCGTCCTGCGCCATTGAAACCAATGCCTATAATCTCTGAACCGTTTGAGAGAGTAGCAGTTGACATTGTTGGACCAATCTCTCCTAGGGCAAGTGATGGATCAAGGTATATCCTCACTATTGTTGATTTCAGCACAGTGGCCTGAAGCTGTGGCCCTTAAGAATATAGAGGCCGTTACTGTTGCTGAGGCATTGATTGAAGTGTTCTGTTGCGTAGGTATCCCCAAAGAGGTCTTAAGCGACCGGGGTTCGCAGTTCACCTCTGTAATGATGAACGAAGCATTCAGGTTGTTGTCCATCTGAATCCTGCGAACTACACCTTATCATCCCACGTGTAATGGGTTGTGTGAGAGGTTCAATGGGACTCCCAAGAAGATGTTAAAGCGCATGGCTGCCTAACAGCCAAAGGAATGGCCGTGGTTCATTATTGCTCTTCTATTTGGTTATCGAGAAGCCCCACAGCATTCCTTGAAGTTCTCACCCTTTGCACTGGTGTATGGAAGGTCAGTCCGTGGACCACTTCAAGTCCTTCGCGATTTATGGGACGATGAAGAAACCGACCCTAAAGTCAAGACCACCTACACCTACATCCTTGATCTAGCTGACCGCCTCCAGTCGACGTGCGAGTTAGCTGAAGAAGAATTGATCAAGGCCCGCAAAGTTCAGAAAGCCTATTATGATAAGAAGGCAAAACTTCGGAAATTTAGTCCAGTCAATAAGTGCTTGGTGTTACTCCCCACTGCCCAGAACAAGTTGTTGGCACAGTGGAAGGGTCCATTTGATGTAGCAGAGTGCATTTCAGACCTCAACTACATAATTCAGATAGAGAATCTTCGTAAAAGGTTCCACATTAACATGTTGAAGGCTTATCATGAGTCAGACCCCAAGCAGACTGGCCTACGAGTAGCTGATGACAGTGACCAGCCACTGGAAGAAACCGGGGCAGCTGCGGTGATCCCAGCTGATGACCATGATGACGAGCCCTTAACCGTTCAGTCCCGTCGGGAGGAGAGTGTCGGAGATGTTTTACTTGACACTGACTTATCATTAGGTGACCAGAATGCCATAAGGTCACTGCTCTGTCAGTATGCTGATGTCTTCTCTGACCAACCTATACTTGCAAAGGTTGATTGTCAAAAAATTGAGTTGACCAGCAATACTCCCGTAAAGGTTAAGCCATATCCGATTCCCATTCGACTACTGGACGCAATTAGACAACGAAATTGCTGACATAGAGACTGCAGGTATTATTGAAAAGTCCTCATCTTACTGCAGTCCAATGGTAGTAGTCCGCAAGAAGGATGGCGGAGTCAGGATTTGTGGCAACTATAGGAGGCTCAATGCAATCACCAAAGTGGATGCTGAGCAAATGGGTGACCACATTGCCATCTTCTCCAAGCTGGCAGGGTCACGATATTTCACGAAGCTCGATTTGGCGAAGGGATTCTTTCAGATTCCCCTTCACCCCGAGAGCCGTCAGTTCACTGCCTTTGCTACTCCTGAGGGTGTATCAGTATAAAGTCCTTCAATTTGGACATATCAACTCCCCAGCAGTATTCAATCGTGCCATGAGACAAGTGCTCCATGGTATTGTAGGAGTAGAGATGTTCGTTGACAATGTCCTCGTTCATTCTGCCACGCTGGAGGAGCACCTCAGACTCTTGGAAATTGTCTTCAGTAGACACCAGAGTTTCAACATGACTGTGAAGCCAAGCAAGTGTAATATTGCTCACAGTGAGATGGAGTTCCTCAGACATATTGTTGGCAACAATCGCTGCCGGTGTCAGGGTGACAAGATCAGGAAGGTTAGAGAAGCCCTGAGACCCGTGACCAAGAAACAGGTTAGGGCATTCCTTGGTCTAGTGGGGTATTATAGGAGTTTTATCCCTAACTTTTGCTCTCATTGTCCAGCCGTTGTACGAGGTGCTTCGGAAACATGCTCCAAACACCAATGAATGGGGAGAAGCACAAGAGAGATCTTTTGCCGCCCTTAAGAATATGCTGTGTAATGAGCCTATGTTGCAGTTGCCTGATTCCAACAAACCTTTCATACTGAGCACTGATGCTTCACAAGATGGAGTAGGTGCCGTATTAATGCAAGAATCGGAAGGTGGAATCTTTCCAGTGGCATACCACAGCCGTAAGCTAAAACCTGCTGAGAGGAATTACAGTACTGTTGAGAAGGAACTCTTGGCCGTGGTTGATGGTGTTAAGAAATATTACTATTATTTATATGGAGCACCATTCACTCTGGAAACTGATCATATGCCACTCACTAGTCTCAGCACGACTAAGATGGCTTATGCAAGATTAACAAGCTGGACACTGTATTTGCAGCAGTTCAACTTTGTTGTGTGATACATTAAGGGAAGTGACAACATAGGCGCAGACCTGATGTTTCGCCTGCTAACTGCTAACTAACATGGGCAACTGTTGAATGCTGGGTTCCATAAGACAGGTGTCCTCAGAGATTTGAGCAATCCAAGGGCCAGCCTGGTTCCCAGTTAAAGGTGTACCAGTAATATCTGACGTCTCACCTGTTGGTCCCACAGGACACATTACATCCAGGACCTGTATATACATGTATACCATAGGTTAAGGGGAAGTTTGAGACCCCCGTAAGGACAATCCGAGGCTGCGTATGAATTACCTTGTGGTGTCTCGAGCTGTGGGCCTCCTCGATAGGATTCCCGGAGAATGCACATTATCCACATGAGTATTCACACCCACGGTGGGCGTTAAAATGTGACCTGCCCGAGACTGCATAGGGATTCTTAGCTTCCTAATGTTAATCGTAAGTGTAGAGTTAGGTTAACCAGTAAACTGCCCGTTCTGAGAGATTTGAGCAATCCAGGAACTGGCACATTTCCTGGTTAATAATCCTAGGTTAACCAGTAAACTACAGGGGTCTTGAGAGATTTGAGCAATCAAAAGACTACGTTTCCTGGTTAATAATGAACATAAGTACTGACTGCTAGGTAGAGAGAGAGAGAAATGACACTGTTGATGCTCCACCTTGATTCCTTTTGCAGGTGCAGCTGGCGGGTGCAGCATTGTCGTGCAGATCAGCTGATCGTCCCTGACACATGCTGCCGCCTCTTCTCTTCTGCCTGGTCGTCATTATTTACTATTGTATTAAATAATTTTACACATAGGCACAGTTACACCACAACTGTCACACCTACACCGTGTTTTACATACTGTACATCACGCTACATAACAATTAGTTCTTAATGTAAATGTAGTGAACTTTTGCTCAGTTTGACCTGAGTACAGGATTTTTCACCATTTCTTGGAGTTTTTTCCTCAGGCTTGCTTCTATTAACGTAAATACGAGGTTTTTACGCTCATGGGCGACCGTGATTTTCTTCTGTAGCAGGATAGTACACAACCACAGTGTGAATCTTGTGTGACTAAGTTAGGATTTATATGTATGTATATCCAAATTTTTTTTTCTGAAGAAAAATTTGATTTTGATGGGGTGTAATGTCACAAATTGGCACGAGTGTAGGTTCGTGACATTTTGTTTCAATGTGAAAACCGCAAATTCTAGTGGAATTTCTACTGAGTATCACTCAGTTCAACCGTCCTAGCATTCACTCAATTGGGACGGTTTTCAGAACATTTTTCACTGTTTCGTAAGTGATCATCCTTGCGCACGACATTAGCTCCTTCGCTGAGTGATTTATTGTGAGCGTATGTTGCTCACTTTCTTTCCGTTGACCATTGAGCAAACACGGGCGGCCCTCGCCCTTTTTCATAATTCGAACTCAGTCAGGATTGGATCGTCGTGAGAGCAGGTTCGTGCCCAGCGTGGAGCAGCGCCACCACAGCAAGTTCCTGAAATCTCCACCTAAACAGTGAATCGGCAAAGAGGTTTAGCGTGTTTGCAGCGTCCATCCTACGTATCGATGCTTAGCCCCCTCTACTGACCAGTATTTCTTTTCGTTTTTCCTGGGTTTAAGTGTTAGCGTTTGAATGAGCGAGTGAGTGTATTTTCCTTGTTATTTTGAATTCATTTTGAGACTTATGTAACGTAAATTTATTTCACTGTAATTAATAAATATTTCAGTTCTTTTCCTTTGAGCTTAATGTATAGTTAAACTCGTGTTTTATTCCTCCACATTAAGCTTATTCTAGAAGCTGCTTCTAGTTTGCATAAATGCTTTGCATTATTCATAACTGGTACTTAGGCCAATCCTTTTGTATTAAGCTTAAATACGTTGTGCCAACCAGGAGTTAATGCACCAGCAAGAACCTGTTTATCATTAATAGCATTAGTTATTGATTGTCAGGGATGGAGTCACTTTCTCTAGAGGCGAATAGTACTAACAAACAGCACGCATGAGTAATTAGTCTCTGCTGTGTACTGTTGAGAAAGTTTATAAATTCTCTTCCTTAGAGAATCGGCGAAGTAAGCCGGCATAAAGTAAAACTTACTGCTTGATTTCACAAGTCAATTCTTTGTCTCTATTTTCAAGCAAAACATATAACCTTTATTTAATTTTTAAATTCACAAAACCCCGTGACACCCTGGAAGCGAGTTCCAAAGAGAAGCACTTCCAAGAATAAAATAAATATGATATGCAGAAGTTCTACAATACGGCAGTGTGACGTTCAATTCATGAGAGGTACCAGATGTCTTTGTAGCACGGTGAAAGAACTTGGAGTGGTAGTACAATAGATGCAACTTCATTAGAGCATTTGCCATAAAAGTGTCTGTAAAATAATCCTTTTTTTTTTTTTTTTTATGTGTCCGACTCTGGGTAAAGACTTCAGGGCCTATATCTCGGGGGCAGTAGCCTATCCCAAGGCTCAGTAGTCCTCCTACACCTAAACATGTCACCATTTCGGCTCTAACACCCACCATCCATATTGAATACATGCTAGGGCTGTCTCATACAGGACTGGTGTATAGGTATTAGCGGGGGTATTTTTACATGTCGGCGGGTCATCTGTTAGATCAGGAAAATCTGCTGGGAGACAACGTTCGTTATTACTTGAAGGAGAGGTAGTTCGTTGCTGATTGCTTAGTAATTTATTATGCATTACTTTGTTTTGAAGTTTGCCCAGTATATATTCATGCAACCTCCACACATCCACTTAACAAAGATGAATAATATTCGATCTGAGACCACACGTGACTCTTGTAAATTATAACTAAGTGCAAGTCAGTGAAGGTATTACAGACTCGATACAATAACCCAAATTTCTTTGAGGCGGTTTAGCTAATGATCTAACTTGAATTATCCAACTGAGTTTACTGTTAGATGAAACATAAAGAACTTCAAATAGTGTAAGAGATAGGAGTATTGGCTACAGTGCAGATAATATTGGAATCAGGCTGTATCTGCCTGTTTGTAAACTGAATATATTTGGCATTAAATAGCCAAAGTTTCTCCCCATTCAGTGATTATATGTCTTGATTTGTGAAGATTTATGTCCTGAGTAAGAAGGAAAATAAATGGTTAGGTAAAGGAACTTTGAAACATTCAGTCATCTGAATGTGAGGGAATGGGATTGTAGATGACAGAAAGGAGATTATAAATATGAATAAGGAATAGAATTGGAGCCAGAATTGATCCTTTGGGCACATCGACATAAACTGAATGGAAATTTGAATGTGCATCATCTACCTCTACACTCATTTTATGTTGCTGATATATGACGAGATCAGTGGATAACAGGGAACAGTATTAAGATCCGTCAAAAGCTTTAGAGGTATTAAGGGCTACTGTATAGGTTTTTCTGTCTTGGTTGAATAACTGATGGACTGTATAAGTAAGGAGATTGAATAATGGGCACAGTGTATCCTTCGTGGCGCAAATCGTACCGTCTGTCACTAATTAGGTTCTTGGAGTCAAAATGTTTAAGCTAACAATGTGCTATTTAATGGCAGTCTCAGATACTTTACCTAGAGAGGATTTCATAGCCATGGGTCTGTAATCAGAGGGAACAGAGGAGCTTCCTTTCTTTGGGTCCGAGTGGATTTGGCTTCTTTCCAAGAAACAAGGAATGAACAAGTACATATGGATTGTGGGAATAACATAGCATGAACAGGAGCAAAATCTGGGTAACACCTTTTCAAAAATATAGTAAGAATTCCATTTGGTCCTTGAGCTTTGTTCGTCGGTAAATTGTCTAGGGTTGATGCCGCGTGTTTAGCCTGTCTCACAGGAGAGTCAGTTTCTAATACAGGAATGTTTTGACTGATTTCCTCAAAGGCAGAATTTCTGGCAAACGTATTGGCAAGAATGTTAGCCTTTCTATGGAGATCATATAGTATAATTACTCTCTGAAGGTTTTAGGAGGGAAATGGGTGATGAGTTGTTAAACTTACTACCGAAAGAGCTGAGAGTTGACCAAAATATTCTATTGCCATTTGGATTATTTAATATTTTGAATGCTTTATTGTGCGAAAGTTTTGACATGGCGAGATTTATCACTGCTTTTGGGTGTTTTTTCAGCAATTATAAGATGATTGAGGGATTCAATAGTTTTTTTCTTCTTCAATAAGAGTTACATGTTAAAAACTTTTAAACTGTTGCTCTGCACAATTTCAGTCGAACCAACTGGACAGTCCAACCTCTTAATAAACTGTTGACAGGGTATGTTTAAGTCTGTCATAGACCAAGCCTATGATGGAAGGCATTAGTGAGAGAGGCACTTCCCACTTCCCTACACCCACAAGTCTGCTGGTCAGGTAGCCGGTAACACCCGTTAAGGCATATGGGATAAGCCCATGGTCTACCAGAGGCTGAGAAAAGCCTCATTTAGTACGGAAACTGAAACCTGGCACTCTGGATCAGTCGACAGTTACCTTATCCAGTTGCCTAACCTCTAATATTTCGTTTAGCTTGTTTCAACAGTTCTAATGTTACATTAAGTGGTCTAAAATTGTTAAATCTGTTTTAATTACTATTATGTATGTAATTCTGCATGTTAAAGTTAAAAGGGACACGTTAAAAAGTAATGTTCAAAAGGAAGGATGCTATAACAGTGTATGCAGTTTGATAAAAAAAGGTTTCTAATTTCTTGTAATATCACTAGAGGAACTATCCAGACTTTAAAAATATTTACTTCTGAGGTAAAATGAACATTGAGCGGCCTCAAAGCTCAGAACAGTGGCAGGTGTAGCCTATTACTGACTACACTGACCCATTTGTTCCTTGGTTGGTGTTCTGAAGGCTTGGAACGTGCTCTGATTATTCCATGTTTTCCCTCAATATTCCTGCCGTAGTGGAATGAGGGCTGTCATGCTTCGTGAATAAGTTTGGGAGTGTATGTAGTAAATGTAGACTAATAAATAACATACAGATGCGTAATGTTACGGTCTTTGAGAGAAATTATGCTACGGAATGCACACTGAGGAAATGGAAAATGCGAGTGCACTGTAGTACTTAGGTATTGGGGTGAGTACGGATGGAAGTTTAATAGGTGAAGTGTATGAAATGGAACAGCAGGGTATGAGGCTTCTGGGTCACTGAAAGGAGTGATAAGGAATAAGGAACTGAGCATGAAAACAAAAATGTTGCTGCATGATAGTACAGTGAGCCCAACTTTAATGAATGGAAATGGATTTTGGATCTGTAGGAAGGACACAAGTCAAGAGGGAGAGCACTGAAAATGATTTACATGGAAAGGATGTAAAGGAGTACTGAAGTATTGATGTGGATGTGATTGAAATCTTCATGAGAAATACTCTGATATGGGTTGGCCATATGGAGAGGATAAGAGACTGACTATGGCCTATTCGATCTACTCGAGACGTGATGAGCTTTAGGCTGATAGTATTAATCAATCTCTTCCCCTTCTTTTGAAGGATCTGTGTGATGAGGCCCTTACCAGTTTGGTACCTTTAAACCCCGGCTGCGCATCCTCTTCCAAGGAGACTACAGAAGGGTTGGTATGTTGCGGAGATGCATCCTGGGAGAGAAATCGTGCGATTGGTACGCCGGAGGTGCGCCAGTTTCCTGTCATTGGGTTTGTGTTTACTCTCTCATATGAATTCGACCGCAAAGGTTTCTCACCACGACGAGTCAGGCCAAATCTACTTTTTTTTTTGCATTCTGTTTGTGCTTGTGTAATCTGTCTTCTGGTTATTGTTTTTGCAACAGCCACAGAAAAGGCTCCATCAGCCTTTATATAATACCGTGCCTTCATACATAGAACCTTCCATAATCCTTCTCTGTTTTCCTTATCTGTTTACTTTATCAGATTGGGGTATACCTATAATCACCTTCTCTCCTCTCTTGACCAGTATATCAGCCATTATTATCTATCACTTTCCTACTGCATCACATATTACCTTCTCTTGCTTAAACTCCCTCCAAGACCATGTCTTACATTCCCTCCACTTTGCACTCAGATTTCTTGTGAACTCCTCATTCACTCTTTCCTTTCTCTTATCAATCTTTTCAAAACTTTTACTTTACTCTTCCATGACATAATTTACTTTAGTTTGCCTAAACATGAGGGGGGGAGGGAGGTAATCAAACTACTTGTAAAACTTTACCTGGATGTGTTTTGATTTATCCCTAGAATTAAAAATTTCA